>NC_091473.1:179590473-179890473 GCF_036971445.1 Narcine bancroftii | reverse complement strand
TTCTGTGTGAACACACAAGCCAGCTTCCTAAAACGGGTCACGTATAATGGGAATACCTTGGCTGTGCAGTTCAAAAGGGGTTTCCAGGTGCCTTCATACATCTATGATCTCCTCCAGCCGAGTTGTCAGGGTTCCTCTAAATTCCTCGAAGCATTGAAGTTCGCTACCTGAACATCTCCACCTCTCACTCCTTTAATACAGCCATTCCCTGCCTTTTGTTTTGCATATGGCCCCCTCAAGACTGCTCAAAGTTTATGCAAGCTCTTGCCTGTAAAGCAATCAAGAGGACTGCAGTTGGTTTCTACCATATTTCTCTCCTACCGACTATATAAAGATATCTGATGGCTTCAGTCAGATATCCCCCCTTAAATGTGCTGTGGCCCGGGTTGAGAATGGCTGTTTTAAGATGCTGTGAGATGAGACACCAGATCAGCCAGCTTCCAACTTCTTGGTTGCCTTATCCAGTTTATTCATTCAAAACCTACCTCCAACCAAGCTTTCGCTCACCTTCCCTCGTATTATTTTTGGCGACTGAGGATTTGGGTTGAATTTTTTATTGTCACGTGGACTAAGTTACAGTAAAACGCTTTGCTTTGTGTGCCATCCAGGCAAGTCAACTCACATAGCAGTCAATGCAACATTGAACATATAAATGAACAAAAGTGAAGTGAGTTAAACAAGAAAATCTAAAGATGCTGGGGTCTACTGCAACACAAAAGTGCTGGAGAAACTCAACAGGTCACAAAAGTGTACAAATATGTCAAATAGTTTAAACAATGCAAGGGCAGCAACTTTTAGGGTGAGGGGTCCATTTAAGAGTCAAAATCAGAATTTATTGTGATGAACCTGTCGCAAAGTGTTGTTTTGCCACAGCATTGCAGGTGCAAAATTGCTTTCAATTCATTGTTTAAATAAATAAATTAATACAAAAGAAGAGAAAGTGAGGTCATGTCTCTGATTCATTGTCCATTCAGAAATCCAATGGCAGAGGGGGAGGAGCTGTTTTGTAATGTTGGGTGTTTGTTTTTGGCTTCTGAACCTCCTTCCTGAAGGTAGGAGTGAGAAAAAGGCATGACCAAACCTATGATGATCGAGGATGCTTTCTTGAGACACCAACTCTTATTGGTGTCCTAAATCTTCTTCTTTCTTTGGCTTGGCTTCGCAGTCGAAGATTTATGGAGGGGTATGTCCACGTCTGCTGCAGGCTCGTTGGTGACTGACAAGTCCGATGCGGGACAAGCAGACACGGTTGCAGCGGTTGTAAGGGAAAATTGGTGGGTTGGGGTTGAGTGTTGGGTTTTTCCTCCTTTGTCTTTTGTCAGTGAGGTGGGCTCTGCGGTCTTCTTCAAAGGAGGTTAAACCTCCTTTGAGGTGTCCTAAATGGAGTGTAGATTAATACCCATGATGGCACTAACTGATTCACAACTTTTTATAGCCTTTCTCTATCTGTTAACAGCATGAATTAAACTGAGCCTGAATGTGGAGGTTCATGTTTTCAAACACATATCTCTTCTGCCAACTGGAAGGGGGAGAAAACAGTATGCCTTTTAAAGAGTTGGCAGCTTTCTCAATACTGCAGGAAGTATAGATGGAGTCAATGGAAGGAAGCTGGGTGAAGTTTATTTGAAACCCATTCTGCAAAATATCTTTAATGATTTTTCTAAATGTGTTACTAAAACCCATATCCCCCAAAACTTGGTCCAAAGCTGTGAGTACCTCTCCTGCAGCTTTCTCCAAAACTTGGGCTTCCTTCTTTCTGTCCTGCAATAAGCCAAGTTTACTTTTGTCTCACATGTCTCTCCCCAAACCAGTTTGCTAGAACCATAGAACATTACAGCACAGAAATAGGCCTCTTCAGCCATTCTAGTTTGTGCCAAACTATTTTTTTTTGCTTAATCCCACTGACCTGCACCCAGTCCATAGCCTATAGCCCTCCAGACCTCTTCCATTAATATACCTGTCCAAATTCCTCTTAAATGTTAAAATTGGGACCACATTCACCACTTCAGCTGGAAGCTCATTCCACACTCCCACCCCTCTCTGAGTGAAGAAGTTCCTCCTCATGTTCCCCCTTAACCTTTCCCCTTTCACTCTTAACCCACATCCTCTGGTTTGTATCTCACCTACCTTCAGTGGAAAAAGCCTATGTACATTTATACTGTCTATCCCCATCATAATTTTAAATACCTCTATCAAATCCCCCCCTCATCCTTCTACACTCCTGGGAATAAAGTCGTAACCTGTTTAACCTTTCCCTGTAACTCAGTTCCTTGAGTCCTAGCAACATCCTAGTAAATCTTCTCTGCACTCTCTATCTTATTGATCTCTTTCCTGAAGTTAAGTGATGAAAACTGCACACAATGCTCCAAATTTGGCCTCACCAATGTCTTATACAACTTTAACAGCACATCTAACTCCTGTACTCAATACTTTGATTTATGAAGGCCAAGCTCTTTTTATAACCCTATCCATGTGACGCCATTTTCAGGGAATTATGTATCTGTGCTCCCAGATCCCTCTGTTCTATCACACTCCTCAGAGTCCGACCGTTTATCATGTATGTCCTTTCTTGTCTGCATTAAACTCCATCTGCCATTTTTCAAGCTGGTGCAGATCCTATACGCTTCGTAAGCCTTCTTCACTGTCCACAGCACTGAGTGTCATCTGTAAACTTGCTGATCCAGTTTACCACATTACCATTCAAATATTGTAGCAACTGTGTCGCAGTGTAAAATGAAGAATGAGAAAATTATCAGATGTAGTCGTCAAAGTTCAGTAAATGTCGTTTTACTCAGTCACCTGCAGCTTTTAAAACCCCTTGTGTTCCAAATGACGCCATCGCATTGTGATATCATGACGTCACTCGGAACCTCCCAAGCTGGTTAGATTAAGCCTCCGGTGAGCCACTACATGCCCCCTACCCCACCCCTAGAATTGGAGATAAGAGGCTCATCCTCTGGTACCATTACTGTCCGCTGCTCTTGGGTGGTCGCATCGGGGGTCATGGCAAAGGCCGATCAAGGTGGAGATGAGCGGGCTTTAGTCAGTCAATCATAATTGTCTCTAGATGCCCCGATGTCCAGTACACAACTAGCCTGTGTGACCTTCTATGCACAAACACAAACACACAGTCCCTGAGTTCCTTTGGGATGAAGGGTGTCATTCCATGCCTTGACATGGGAACTACGGCTGATTTTCCAAGCCGCTCCCACAGTCTGCCTAGCAGAGATAAAAGCTCTGATGCATGAATCTGTCGATGACCATTAACAAGTACCTAGACCCTCATGACATCGGAAGTAGGCTGACAATGTCAACGTGCACGTGGTCGAATCTACGCTGTGGTGGCTGGAAAGGCTGAAGCAGTGCCTTCACGTGCTTTTGCACTTTTGCAGATTGGCTGTCCATGCAAGTCTTTGCCCAATATGTGACCTACTTTTTGAATCCATGCTATACAAGCTTGTTGGCTATCAGGCGGACTGTCACTCAATTGGAGGGGTGGGACAGTCTGTGAATGGCATTAAAAATGCAATGTCTCCACACAGCAGAACAATATGGTGTTGCTGACCTGTAAAAATGTCACATAGTAGAGTGGTACCTTGTGGCCCAAAGGCTACATCCTCGAGTTGCAGGGTCATGACAGCAGTTCTATAAGCCTAGAGTTCATCATCCTGGTGCTAAGCTTTGGTGAGTGCCATGTAGTCTACGCATGGAGTGAGGGCACATACTGCTTGAACGAAGGAGCGGGACAGCGCGTCATCCACCACATTACTCTTAATGGAGAGGTGTTTAATCATGGTTGAAAACTCGGATAAGTAAGATAGGTTGCGTTGCTGGCGGACTGACCAGGGATCTGATGCCTTCGAAAGGCAGTTTGTGGTCAGTAAAAATCGTGAAGTCCCTACCTTCCAAAAAATAATGGAAGTGTCTGACCACAAGGCAAAGTGCCAGCAGTTCCCTATCGAATATGCTGTATTTTGTTTCTGGAGGGCAGAGGTGCCTACTAAAAAATGCAAGAGGCTTCCATTGTCCTCTGGTGAACTGTTCCAAGACCCTGCCTACTGCCGTGTCAGACACGTCTATCTGCCTTGCAGTTGGTATGTCCGTTTGTGGATGGACTAGCAACGTTGCCTTTGCTTGGGTTCCTTTGGCCTGCTGGAATGCTACCATTGTCTCCTTTGTCCACTCGAGTTCTTTGGTATCATTGGACATGAGGTCGAAGAGGAATTTCATAATATGAACTGCAAAGAATAGAAAGTGAGGATAGAAATTGACCAACCCCATAAATTCCTGGTCTTTTAATGGTATTAGGCCTCGTGAATTTGAGGATGGCTTCCACCTTGCTAGGCAATGGAATGACACCCCAGCTGCTGATCTAATGTCCCAAGAACTCGATAGAGGACGGCCCAAATTTGCACTTGATAAGGTTCACAATTAGCCCGAACTCCTGTAGACAGCAGCAGAGTAAACGCAGATGCTGCAGGTGGTCTTTGTGGCTGATGACGAATATGTCGTCCAAGTATATGAAAAGCAAGTCCATTCATTGCTGGAATGTTTGTGCAGCATTTTTGAGACCAAAAGGCATTCTCAAAAATTCGAAGAGGTCAATGCTGGACTTGGGCACATTCTCACGCACCAAGTCAATTTTAGAAAATATCCTGGCCCAATGGAGATTAGCTGTAAAGTCCTAAATATGTGGCACAGGGCAGCAGTCTACCGTGGTAGTGTCATTGAGATGCCTTTAATCTCCACAAGGTCTCTAGCCTCCCATGGCTTTGGGCACCAGATGAAGTGGGGAAGCCCACGGTCTATCAGACCTGCGTATGATTCCAAGTTCCTCCATTTTGTGGAACTCTTGTTTTGCAAGCTGTAACTTGTCGGGTAGCAGGCATCAGGATTGGGCATGTAGAGGAGATCCTTGGGTGAGGATGTGGTGTGTGATGCCTTGTTTGGGTGTCAGTGGAGAACAATGTCTGGAAACTCCACAAAATGTTTGGCAAATTAGTTGTTTGAATACTCCATAGAGTCTGGTTGCAGGGCAGGTAGTTTGGGTTTTCCAAAGCAGAACGTCTGGAAAGTTGTGGTGCCCTTTTAAGCCTACCATCAGTGAGTGGGCTCTGAGGAAGTCAGCACGCAACAACGGCTGGGACACAGCAGCAAGAATGAACTTCTGAGTGAACTTATTGTCGCTAAATTTCAGGGGTATAGTCCATGTGCCTTATGTGCAAATCAAACTGCTTTTCACCTTATTGAGTGCCGGACCCATGCTCCTGGTACGGGTGTCAAAGCCGGAAGGAGGAAAGGCACTAACCTCTGCACCAATGTTGACTAGCAATTTGCAATGGGAGAGTTCGTCCCAGATGTAGAATAGGCTGTTATGGTGGCCAGCTGCCTTAGCCATTAGTGACAACTGGCATGGCGTTTCCCTGGAAAAATGCAAAGGGGTCGGCAGCAGCAAGCTCCAGAAAGCGTTGATGGTAAAAACACCAGGTGGTTGTCACGGAGTCATGCTTGTCTGGGGGAACATGTGCCCTCACCGTAGGTACTCTTGGAGCCTGGGCCTTTGGGTGTGATGCAGCACTAATTTCTGTGGGCCTTGTGCCTTGCTTTTTCATGCACCATAGAATATCTGCATGGGTGGCCACTCTTCAAGGGTTATCAAAGTCTTTGACAGCCAACATGAGGTGGATGTCTTCTGGCATATACTCTAAAAACAACAGCTCAAAAAGCAAGCAAGATCTATGGCCATCTGCCAGTGCCAATATGTCATTCTTTAACTCCGAAGGTGTGCGGTTCCTCAGGCTATCAATATGGAGGAGTCGTGTAACTCGCTCACTGTGAAAGACTGTAAATCTGGAGAAGAAGGGCCTTTAGGGCTTCATACTTGCCGAGAGCTGGTGGGTCCTGAAGGAAATCCACTACTCGACCGGCCGTGTCCTGGTGCTTACCACACGATAGCACATTGGCGAATGTGGACCTGCACCTCAGCCTTCCCGAACCAAACTTCAGGATTAGTGGTCCAAAAGACAGGCAGTTTGAGCAAAACTGCTGCATCGTCCATGTTGGGTCTAAAATCCATTTGGGCCTGCCGGGGTCACCAATGTTTCAACTGTGTCGCAGAGTGAAATGAAGAACGAGAAAATGATCAGATGTAGTCAAGTCGAAGTTCTGTGAAAATCGTTACTCAAACAGTTACACGCAGCTTTTGAAAACCCCACACATTTCGAATGACATCATTGCATTGTGACGTCAAGCTGTCACTCGGAACCTCACGAGCTGGTTCAATTAAGCCTCCAGTGAGCCGCTACAATATAGATGGCAAACAACAATGGTTCCAGCACTGATCCCTGAGGCACACCACTAGTCACAGGCCTCCAGTCTGAGAAGCAACCATCCACCACTACTCTCTGGCTTCTCCCATCCAGCCATTGTTCACTACTTTACCATGAATACCAAGCATTTGAACTTTTATAACTAACCTCCCATGCAGAACCTTGTAAAAGGCCTTACTATATTTCATGTAGACAACAACCTTTCCTTCATCAACTTTCTTGGTAATCTTTTTGAAAAACTCTATAATATTGGTTATACACAACCTACCACGCACAGCACCATGTGGACTATCGCTAATCAGTCCATGACTATCCAAATAATTGTATATCCAATCTCATAGAACACCTTCCAATAATTTACCTACTACTGACATCTGGTTCACCAGACTATAATTTCCCGAGTTACTTTTGGAGCCTTTTTTAAGCAATGGAACAATGTGAGCTACCCTCCAATACTCTAATATCACGCCCATGGCTAACGACTGTGACAGATTGTAGATATGTTTTTGGGAGATAGATTGGGGAAGGTTTTTTTTAGTGTAGGTCACATACAAACAGTTTAAAAAAGATCTTATTTAAAATACTAGAGCTCTGCTCATGCTAGACATGCCAGCTCCAATAGCCTTTGCAAAAGCTTTGGAGAGTGCCCAAGAGAATTCACTAATGGGTTGTTGTTTACAAAAAGGCAACAGATGAAAGAACTCATCAGAGCCGCAGGCTGTCTGGAGTGGAACTTGATGTTCTAAGAGGGTCACGTGGCTTTGCAAGTCTAGAGAATAGGCTTTTCCCTGAGAGAGAGAGAGAGAGAGAGAGAGAGAGAGAGAGAGGATTCAGTTCTGCAGTTTTACAGTTCAACAGCAGCTGGGACTGGAATAGGACAAGCTAGCAAGCTTGTGGAAAAACCCCATTTGGAAGATGGGTAGTGAGTGCTTCGTTCAGCCTGGTCAAAGCCCTTGTGGTTCATACAAAAGGAGAGGACTGGCTGCCTAATGTTTCACTTGAAATAAGAGAAATAAAAGGAACTCTGTGGTGACCTGAAATAAAGAGATTATATTCTGGAAAAGTTTTTCTCTTGCCTTTTACAATCCTTCGCACAGTTTATTTGTTTGTAATATTCACAACAAATTCCATTAAAACTGCACCCAAATCATCCATAGAATTGACCCCCAGGATGTATCACTTTCATCTTGCATTAACTATACTCTTCGGAATATTATAGATAGTACACTTACAATAGTTTTTTTTCCCCCTATGCAATCAGTCACTTATACAAAAATATGTTTCAGTATTGTCATATATGACTTGACATTTATAAATCCATACTGGCTGCTTGTAGAACCTTTGCAACTGTCAGTGTTTACTAGTATTACGAATTCCCAATTCATTTCATGTGACTGTCACTTTAAGGGTTAGTAACAGGCTGCAAACATTCAGAGCTGCGGTGAGATTGGATCAAGTGCGGACTATAAACAAAGTCGATACTCTGGAGGAAGAGAAAGAAAACTGCTTGTTTATCCAGGAAAACAAGTGGTGAGAAAGTCATATGGGTAGGAGATTTACAGAGAGTCATGTGAATGGAACATTTAAAGAAACAGGGTTTCATTATTTGACCAGCAGCCATCTGATGAACACGGAGGTGGAGTGACTCTGGGTGAAATGGACAATTCGGCTGATTCTCCCTGTCAGGGGAATTATTGAACCACCATGACCAAAGGAAAGTGACCCATGCCTGGGTTTTGGAAGAAATGTGGAAGTCACCCATTTCATTTTGCCGACACAAGGAAAAGGGGAGTGGCGAAGCTGTTCATCCAAAAGGATATTTCTCAGCAAGAAACTCGACAAGGATTCGTGAGTTTTCAGCAGTCCAGTGGCTCAGTCTCTCCCACCTCCTTCGTCATTACTCTGGGCATCAGTTTAAGTTTCAACATAGAATTTCTAAGACTGAACTTTGGGAATGACTTCCAAGAATTGTGTCTGAACTGTAATGGTTTGGGTATCACACACACATACGTATATTTGGACATAGTTGGGGTAAATTTAAGTAAGATGTTATATTATTAGTTATTATTAAATAAATATATTGCTTTAAAATTAAAACAATAACAGTTTCTTGGTGAATTTCTTTGCTGGCTGGTTTGTGATGTAACACTAATTTGATTTTAATTTATGTCCAAATATAATATTGTACTATGGATAGTTCATTTCACCCTTCTTCAGAGGAAAAGTTACTTCTTTGGGGATAGGAAGGTGTTTTTTTTCAATTTCTGAGTGAAAGACACCAAATTAACTTTTGATTTTCAGTCTTGGTTCAGAGTAGTAGCACGCATAATGGAGTCATAATATTTCGAGTTCAAGTTGCAAGAGAGACTGGAATATAAACTGTAGACTTACACTCCTGTCCACAGGAGATAAAGCAATCATCTGATGTGCACAGCAGCCATCTTGAGGACAGTGGGAGTTGGGAGTTTAGCTCTGACCAATGGAAAGATCTGACAGGAGGGCCTCTCTTATTGCCTGGCAGGTTGGATACTGGTACTTATTGGCAAGCTCTGGTCATGGGGTATTCTGCCAAATGGTTTTGACAGCCGACTTGGGAACCCATCCCAGAAGATCCTTCATGATAGTCACCCACAGGGTGCAGCGTACTGACAATAGACAATAGACAATAGACAATAGGAGCTGGAGTAGGCCATTTGGCCCGTCGGGCCAGCACCGCCATTTTAGATCATGGCTGATCATTACCATCTGACCATATTCGAATGGACCTGAGGGCCACGTGTTTCACTGTAGTAGTAGAAACTTTTCTGCAAAACATAAAGCTTGTGTTCATGGATGGGAAAGACCTCTCTTTGGAGGAACATTGTTTTTTCTCTCTTTATCCAGGATCCAACTTTTATCTGATAATACAAGCAAATTCTCAGAGGAAATACTTGCCCAATTAAAATGACAAGACATTTTATTTCCCAGTTGCAAGCTACTTCTCCAGTCATAGGGTCAAACCTTCCAAAGGTTTTCTGCCTGTTCCTGTGAGATTTCTGAAACAAACCTATAGGTTTGTCTTCTGCCAGCTATAAGGCTCCACTGTAGCAAGATCACAGCCAGGGAAAGAGATGGGGATCTCTGCTGTCAAGGGAAATGTTTCTACTCCCGCTTTCTGTTTGCAAAAGGTGTAGGGGCACTCCCTTGATGATTGGCGACTCCCTTAATTGGGCCCATCTGAGATGATCCCAAACTTCAATTTTTCATTTATTTCAGGATTTTCTCCAAGATTCCAGGCTGAAAACATGATTAATTTTTCCATGAAGGGAATCTTCCTAACATCACTCATAAAATTAGTTTTTGCCTAATTGAAACTATGCTTCTACTGCCTGAAGAAAAACTAATGTTAAAGCAGAATCCTGGGGCAGAGTCTGCAGATTGACCACTTAAGCCCTCAAACTTGACCTGTCATTCAGTAAAACAATGGCTAATTTTTGACACAGCTCCATAATCCACCCTTTTTTCTGTATTATGTAACATGGCACAGTTAGCATAGTCATTTGTGCATTGCTATTGCAGCGTCAGCGGCCTGGGTTTGAATCCAGCGCTGTCTATGAAGAGTTTGCATGTTCTCCCCATGTCCATATGGATTTCCTCCAGGTTCTCTGGCTTCCTCCCATGTTCCAAAGACGTTCGAGGTTAGTAGGTTAATTGGTCACGTGCTATGTTTGGAGACTCATGGACCAGAAGGGCCTGTTACATTTAATTAAATTAAATCTGCAGTTATTTAAAAGCTATCTCGGATTAAAAATGAGCAAACGTTCTATCATCAATTGCTATCTTCAGAGAGAATTTCAAGTTTCATTCTCCCTCTGTGTATGATTTCAATGCCTGGCTCCAGTTTATAGTGTTCCCCCAATCAGCAGTTCTTCTTCATCTCCTCTATCAGTTCTCCTTAATAACTTGAACACTTCCATCAAGTCACTCATTAACCTTCAACATTCAGAGAACGTAAATGTAAATTGCGTAATCTGTCCTCTCAGTTCTGGGAACATTCATCATTTGTGTAGAACCCAGAACTAATATATCCTTCCCGAGATGCGGCCCTCAGTGCTGTCACAGTAATCTTGCGAGTTTAACCTAGGAGTATTGACATGTCCATTCTTTTATACTCCATTGCTCAAGAAATAAGGGCAGTGTTATGTGTATCTTTCATGCCATTTTAGCAATGCATGATTGTAAATGGATCTTTAAGGTCTCCATGCCTTTCCATTAAGAATGTAGGCTGGCCTGTTTTTGAATCCAAAAGATAGATATCTCAGAATCAGGTTGATCATCATGAACATGTGCCATGAAATCTGTTGTTTTGTGGCAGCAGTATTGTGCATTACAGGTGCAAATATTGCTATAAATTACACTTCCCTCAATCCACTGTTTAAAAATAAATAATTAGTGCAAAAAAGGAGAAAAAGGTGAGAGAGTCTGTGGTTCATTGTCCATTCAGAAATCTGATGGTGGAAGGAAAGAAGCTGTTTATGTAACGTTGGGTATATGTCTTCAAGATCCTGAACCTCCTTCCTGATGGCAGCAGTGTGAAGAGGGAATGGCCTGGGTGGTGAGGGTCCTTGATGGAAGCTGCTTTCTTGAGACATCACCTCTTGTAGATATCTTTATTGGAGTGAAGAATAGTGCCTATGTTGGTAGCCAAGTTTACAACCCTCTGTAGCCTGTTCCTGTCCCATGTAACGGCACCTCCAAGCTAGACAGTGATTCAATCAGTCAGAATGCTCTCCATGGTACACCTGTAGACATTTTCAAAAGTCTTTGGTGACATACAAAATCTCCTCAAACTCCCAACGAAATATAGCTACTGGTGAGCCTTTTTTGGAGATTGCATTCATATGATAGCCCCAGGCAGATCTTCAGAGATGTTAACTCCCAGGAATATGAACTTCTTAACTCTTTCTACTGCCCCCTTGAATAGGTTTGTATTCTCTTCGTCTTCACCTCATCAGGTGGTCTCTCCATAACTGCAGTGATTTAATAGCTCCTAACGTGACCAGTGCCAAATTTATGTGTTCTTCAAGTTCAAGTTTATTATCATCTGACTGTACATATATAACCAGATGAAACAGTGTTTCTCTTGGCCACTGTGCACACATATACACAGCACATAATAATTACATATACTGGTATATAAGCATAGAATATGAATTTTTTTTAGATTTACTGCACAGTACCAGGCCATTTCAGCCTACAAGTCCGTGCTGCCCAATTTACACCCAATTAACCTGCACCCCCAATATGTTTTGAATGGTGAGAGGAAACTGGAGCCCCCGGGGGAAAACCCACACAGATATGGGGAGAACATAGAAACTTCTTACAGATAGCATGATATTCGAACCCCAGTCCTGATCACTGGCACTGTAAAAGTGTTGTGCTAACTGCTACAATATATATAAAGAAATTTTTAAAAAAATAGAAATTATATATAAAAATCTTTGGAATAATTTGCTCAGTCAGAGGATATTGTTCAATCTCATAGACTGTGGAGAGAAGCTATTTCCCAGCCTGGCGGTCCTGGTTTTGATGCTCCTGTACCTCCTCCTTCCTGATGGCAAAGATACTGTGTGCTGGATGGAAAGGGTCTAAATAATTATTTGTGTCTTATTTATGCAATGCTCCTGGTGAATGTTAATAGAGGAAAGGGAGATCCTAGAGATCTTCTGCAACTCTTGTGATGTTTTGTTGTATTAAAAGTACTACAGAAGTGCAAATTGTTATTTTTGATGGATTAACTGTGACTAAACGTCAGCCTGAAGAAAGAGAATTAAGATCATGGGAAAGGGGACATAATGGGAAATAAGGAGATTTTATTTTCATACATTAAGTGTTGTGGTTCAGGATGTTCCTTCTGAAATGGCACAGATTCACTCAAAAGAGGACTGGGTCATGGTTTTTTAAAAGGAAACAGTTGGAATGCTTTAGGAACTTCAGGTTGTTAGAAAACAGGGCTAGCACAGGCACGATGGGCCAAGTGGGTCTGCTTCTGTGATCTACGATTCAGTCAGGTATTTTGTAATGGGTCATGGCCTTATAGAACTTGTTCATGCTCTCTAATTTCACGAGGGACCTATGTGGCTCAACTACCCTTCGTCATCCCACTCTAGGCTGGACAGAACTTAGTCTCAAAGAGGAAAGGCTGCAGTAATCTTTTCACCCAGGGGTTCTGAAGTTAAAACATTTGTCAGTGCATCCAATTCAGCCAGTGTATTCATACCTTCTGCAAAAGTAATTTTTTGATGAATAAAGTGTTAGAAATGCCCCAGGATACTGTCAGTTGGAATAAGTCAACTTAATCTATGAGCTTTTCCTTCAGTTACAATGACCATCAATCATCTTCTACTGCTAAATGTGAAGGAAAATATGTCCTGTGGCTCTTCCTGTTAGGACAACTGCTTTGTTCAATATGAGCTTGAGTTATACAAAGCAGAGATGCCTGGTCCTGTGTTGACATTGCACCTGAGATTGGCCTCGATGCCTTGGTATTGGAGGAGGAGAGGAAGCAGCATGCATGCAGGTCGCATACAGATCCAACCATTCTATGGATGATGGCATCGCCACTGCCCTCCATCTAGCCCTCACCCACCTGGAAAATGAGGACTCATATTTTCAAATGCTGTTTATTGTTCATTTCGGCATTCAGTACAATCATACCTCAGTACCTGATAAGGAAGTTGAGCCTGCAGGACTAAAAACCTCCCTCTGCAATTGGATTCTTGACTTTCTGTCAGAGAGACCTCAAGCAGTCTGGATTGGAAACAGCACTTCCAAGGGCATCACACGGAGCACAGGGCCCCCCAGGGCTGCATGCTTAGTCCACTGCTGTTCACTCTGCTGACCCATGACTGTGGAGCCAAACACAGCTCAAACCACATCATCAACTTTGCTGATGACATGACCGTGGTGGGCCCTATTAATAAGATTGAGGAGTCAGCGTACAGAGATGACGTGAAGTCACTAACGGATTGGTGCAAAGCCAACAACCTGTATCTGAATGTTCATAAAACAAGAGATGGGTGTTGACTTCAGGAAGGCCTGGGGGGACCATGCTCCACTGACCATTGATGACTCGACCACTGACGTCATCAAGAGTATGAAGTTCCTTGGAGTGCACTTGGCGGAGAATCTCACCTGGCCCATTAACATAAGCTCCATAGCCAAGAAAGCCCAGCAGCGCCTCTACTTCCAGGGAAGGCTGAGGAAAGTTCATCTCCATCCTCACTACATTCTACAGAGGATGTATTGAGAGCATTCTGTGCAACCGCATCACCGCCTGGTTTGGAAGCTGCTCCACCTCGGACCACAAGACCCTGCACAGTGAAATCAGCTGAATAGAATTCCTACTATGAAGGACATCTAAACACTCGATGCAGGTGAAAGGCAATAAACATTGTGAAGGGGTCCACACACACCCCTCATGTAAATTGTTCACCCTTCTGCCATTTGGTAGGAGGTACTTTAGAACTCACGCCCTTGCGTCCAGATTGGGTGATAGTTTTTTCCCCCAAGCCATCAAGCTCCCGAACTCCTAGAACATTTGTGGATAGTGTACCATGGACTTTTACTGTATACGTCTTAATATTTCAATGTTTTTAACTTCCATTCAAACTTATGTGTAAATATGCTCCGTGGTCCTGAAGAAACCTATCTTGTCATTACCATGCGAGCATGGTATGGGTGACAAATAAAGATGACGACTTGAACAGTCAGTGTACTTTTTTTATTATTATCCACTCACGGCTCGAGGAAATAAGGAGCATGGGGTTAACAGGGAACAAATATCAAGGAAACAAGTGTGTATTTCCATGGTTAGATAAATTACTATCAATATGGTTGAGGCAGAGGAAAAAATGAATGGGCACATTAATTATACAAAACACCCAGAAGCAGGAAACTGTTTTGTTAGCAAATTCACATAATGAATAAAAGTGGACCTTCAACCACTGTCAGTGCGTAAACCTGGTGTACCTTCCTGCTGGGGCTGGGTCTGTCACTGTATAACACTGGGGTACAGTGGTGGTAGGGTTGGGTCTGTCACTGTATAACACTGGACTACAGTGGTGGTGGGGATGGGGTGGGTCTGTCACTGTATAACATTGGAGTACAGTGGTGGTGGGGATGGGGAGGGTCTGTCACTGTATAACACTGGAGTACAGTGGTGGTGGGGATGGGGAGGGTCTGTCACTGTATAACACTGGGGTACAGTGGTGGTAGGGTTAGGTCTGTCACTGTATAACACTGGGGTACAGTGGTGGTAGGGTTGGGTCTGTCACTGTATAACACTGGACTACAGTGGTGGTGGGGTTGGGTCTGTCACTGTATAACACTGGACTACAGTGGTGGTGGGGATGGGGTGGGTCTGTCACTGTATAACACTGGACTACAGTGGTGGTGGGGATGGGGTGGGTCTGTCACTGTATAACACTGGACTACAGTGGTGGTGGGGATGGGGTGGGTCTGTCACTGTATAACATTGGAGTACAGTGGTGGTGGGGATGGGGAAGGTCTGTCACTGTATAACCCTGGAGTACAGTGGTGGTGGGGATGGGGAGGGTCTGTCACTGTATAACACTGGGGTACAGTGGTGGTAGGGTTGGGTCTGTCACTGTATAACACTGGGGTACAGTGGTGGTAGGGTTGGGTCTGTCACTGTATAACACTGGACTACAGTGGTGGTGGGGTTGGGTCTGTCACTGTATAACACTGGACTACAGTGGTGGTGGGGATGGGGTGGGTCTGTCACTGTATAACACTGGAGTACAGTGGTGGTAGGGTTGGGTCTGTCACTGTATAACACTGGAGTACAGTGGTGGAAGGGTTGGGTCTGTCACTGTATAACACTGGACTACAGTGGTGGTAGGGTTGCGTCTGTCACTGTATAACACTGGACTACAGTGGTGGTGGGGATGGGGTGGGTCTGTCACTGTATAACACTGGAGCACAGTGGTGGTAGGGTTGGGTCTGTCACTGTATAACACTGGAGAACAGTGGTGGTAGTGTTAGGTCTGTCACTGTATAACACTGGACTACAGTGGTGGTGGGGATGGGGTGGGTCTGTCACTGTATAACATTGGAGTACAGTGGTGGTAGGGATGGGGAGGGTCTGTCACTGTATAACACTGGAGTACAGTGGTGGTGGGGATGGGGGAGGGTTTGTCACTGTATAACACTGGACTACAGTGGTGGTGGGGATGGGGTGGGTCTGTCACTGTATAACACTGGAGTACAGTGGTGGTATGGTTGGGTCTGTCACTGTATAACACTGGACTACAGTGGTGGTGGGGATGAGGTGGGTCTGTCACTGTATAACATTGGAGTACAGTTGTGGTGGGGATGGGGAGGGTCTGTCACTGTATAACACTGGAGTACAGTGGTGGTGGAGATGGGGGAGGGTCTGTCACTGTATAACCCTGGAGTACAGTGGTGGTGGGGATGGGGAGGGTCTGTCACTGTATAACACTGGGGTACAGTGGTGGTAGGGTTGGGTCTGTCACTGTATAACACTGGGGTACAGTGGTGGTAGGGTTGGGTCTGTCACTGTATAACACTGGACTACAGTGGTGGTGGGGTTGGGTCTGTCGCTGTATAACACTGGACTACAGTGGTGGTGGGGATGGGGTGGGTCTGTCACTGTATAACACTGGGGTACAGTGGTGGTAGGGTTGGGTCTGTCACTGTATAACAGTGGACTACAGTGGTGGTGGGGTTGGGTCTGTCACTGTATAACACTGGACTACAGTGGTGGTGGGGATGGGGTGGGTCTGTCACTGTATAACACTGGAGTACAGTGGTGGTAGGGTTGGGTCTGTCACTGTATAACACTGGAGTACAGTGGTGGTAGTGTTAGGTCTGTCACTGTATAACACTGGACTACAGTGGTGGTGGGGATGGGGTGGGTCTGTCACTGTATAACATTGGAGTACAGTGGTGGTAGGGATGGGGAGGGTCTGTCACTGTATAACACTGGAGTACAGTGGTGGTGGGGATGGGGAGGGTTTGTCACTGTATAACCCTGGAGTACAATGGTGGTGGGGATGGGGAGGGCCTGTCACTGTATAACACTGGACTACAGTGGTGGTGGGGATGGGGTGGGTCTGTCACTGTATAACCCTGGAGTACAGTGGTGGTGGGGACGGGGAGGGTCTGTCACTGTATAACACTGGGGTACAGTAGTGGTAGGGTTGGGTCTGTCACTGTATAACACTGGACTACAGTGGTGGTAGGGTTGGGTCTGTCACTGTATAACACTGGGGTACAGTGGTGGTAGGGTTGGGTCTGTCACTGTATAACACTGGACTACAGTGGTGGTGGGGTTGGGTCTGTCACTGTATAACACTGGACTACAGTGGTGGTGGGGATGGGGTGGGTCTGTCACTGTATACCACTGGAGTACAGTGGTGGAAGGGTTGGGTCTGTCACTGTATAACACTGGACTACAGTGGTGGTGGGGATGGGGTGGGTCTGTCACTGTATAACATTGGAGCACAGTGGTGGTGTGGATGGGGAGGGTCTGTCACTGTATAACACTGGAGTACAGTGTTGGTGGGGATGGGGAGGGTCTGTCACTGTATAACACTGGACTACAGTGGTGGTGGGGATGGGGTGGGTCTGTCACTGTATAACCCTGGAGTACAGTGGTGGTGGGGACGGGGAGGGTCTGTCACTGTATAACACTGGGGTACAGTAGTGGTAGGGTTGGGTCTGTCACTGTATAACACTGGACTACAGTGGTAGTAGGGTTGGGTCTGTCACTGTATAACGCTGGACTACAGTGGTGGTGGGGTTGGGTCTGTCACTGTATAACACTGGACTACAGTGGTGGTGGGGATGGGGTGGGTCTGTCACTGTATAACACTGGAGTACAGTGGTGGTAGGGTTGGGTCTGTCACTGTATAACACTGGAGTACAGTGGTGGTAGGGTTGGGTCTGTCACTGTATGACACTGGACTACAGTGGTTTTGGGGATGGGGTGGGTCTGTCACTGGATAACACTGGAGTACAGTAGTGGTGGGGATGGGGGAGGGTCCGTCACTGTATAACACTGGGGTACAGTAGTGGTAGGGATTGGGGAGGGTCTGTCACTGTATAACACTGGAGTACAGTTGTGGTGGGGATGGGGAGGGTCTGTCACTGTATAACATTGGGGTACAGTAATGGTGGGGATGGGGGAGGGTCCGTCACTGTATAACACTGGGGTACAGTAGTGGTAGGGATGGGGCAGGGTCTGTCACTGTATAACACTGGAGTACAGTGGTGGTAGGGTTGGGTCTGTCACTGTATAACACTGGAGTACAGTGGTGGTAGGGTTGGGTCTGTCACTGTATGACACTGGACTACAGTAATGGTGGGGATGGGGGAGGGCCTGTCACTGTATAACACTGTTATACAGTAGTGGTGGGGATGGGGGAGGGTCTGTCACTGTATAACACTGGAGTACAGTAGTGGTGGGGATGGGGCAGGGTCTGTCACTGTATAACACTGGGGCACAGTAGTGGTGGGGGATGGGGGAGTGTCTGTCACTGTATAACACTGGAGTGCAATAGTGGTGGGGATGGGGCAGGGTCTGTCACTGTATAACACTGGGGTACAGTAGTGGTTGGGGATGGAGAGGGTCTGTCACTGTATAACACTGGAGTACAGTAGTGGTGGGCATGGGGGAGGTTCTGTCACTGTATAACACTGGAGTACAGTAGTGGTGGGGATGGGGCAGGGTCTGTCACTGTATAACACTGGAGTACAGTAGTGGTGGGGGTGGGGGAGGGTCTGTCACTGTATAACACTGGAGTACAGTAGTGGTGGGGGTGGGGGAGGGTCTGTCACTGTATAACACTGGAGTACAGTGGTGGTAGGGTTGGGTCTGTCAATGTATAACACTGGAGTGCAGTGGTGGTGGGGATGGGGAGGGTCTGTCACTGTATAACACTGGACTACAGTGGTGGTGGGGATGGGTTGGGTCTGTCACTGTATAACATTGGAGTACAGTGGTGGTGGGGATGGGGAGGGTCTGTCACTGTATAACACTGGGGTACAGTGTTGGTAGGGTTGGGTCTGTCACTGTATAACACTGGACTACAGTGGTGGTGGGGATGGGGTGGGTCTGTCACTGTATAACATTGGAGTACAGTGGTGGTGGGGATGGGGAGTGTCTGTCACTGTATAACACTGGAGTACAGTGGTGGTGGGGATGGGGGAGGGTCTGTCACTGTATAACCCTGGAGTACAGTGGTGGTGGGGACGGGGTGGGTCTGTCACTGTATAACACTGGGGTACAGTAGTGGTAGGGTTGGGTCTGTCACTGTATAACACTGGACTACAGTGGTGGTAGGGTTGGGTCTGTCACTGTTTAACGCTGGACTACAGTGTTGGTGGGGTTGGGTCTGTCACTGTATAACACTGGACTACAGTGGTGGTGGGGATGGGGTGGGTCTGTCACTGTATAACACTGGAGTACGGTGGTGGTAGGGTTGGGTCTGTCACTGTATAACACTGGAGTACAGTGGTGGTAGGGTTGGGTCTGTCACTGTATAACACTGGACTACAGTGGTGGTGGGGATGGGGTGGGTCTGTCACTGGATAACAATGGAGTACAGTAGTAGTGGGGATGGGGGAGGGTCTGTCACTGTATAACACTGGGATACAGTAGTGGTGGGGATGGGGGAGAGTCTGTCACTGAATAACACTGAAGTGCAATAGTGGTGGGGATGGGGCAGGGTCTGTCACTGTATAACACTGGAGTACAGTGGTGGTAGGGTTGGGTCTGTCACTGTATGACACTGGACTACAGTGGTTTTGGGGATGGGGTGGGTCTGTCACTGGATAACACTGGAGTACAGTAGTGGTGGGGATGGGGGAGGGTCCGTCACTGTATAACACTGGGGTACAGTAGTGGTAGGGATTGGGGAGGGTCTGTCACTGTATAACACTGGAGTACAGTTGTGGTGGGGATGGGGAGGGTCTGTCACTGTATAACATTGGGGTACAGTAATGGTGGGGATGGGGGAGGGTCCGTCACTGTATAACACTGGGGTACAGTAGTGGTAGGGATTGGGGAGGGTCTGTCACTGTATAACACTGGAGTACAGTAGTGGTGGGGATGGGGCAGGGTCTGTCACTGTATAACACTGGAGTACAGTGGTGGTAGGGTTGGGTCTGTCACTGTATAACACTGGAGTACAGTGGTGGTAGGGTTGGGTCTGTCACTGTATGACACTGGACTACAGTAATGGTGGGGATGGGGGAGGGCCTGTCACTGTATAACACTGTTATACAGTAGTGGTGGGGATGGGGGAGGGTCTGTCACTGTATAACACTGGAGTACAGTAGTGGTGGGGATGGGGCAGGGTCTGTCACTGTATAACACTGGGGCACAGTAGTGGTGGGGGATGGGGGAGTGTCTGTCACTGTATAACACTGGAGTGCAATAGTGGTGGGGATGGGGCAGGGTCTGTCACTGTATAACACTGGGGTACAGTAGTGGTTGGGGATGGAGAGGGTCTGTCACTGTATAACACTGGAGTACAGTAGTGGTGGGCATGGGGGAGGTTCTGTCACTGTATAACACTGGAGTACAGTAGTGGTGGGGATGGGGCAGGGTCTGTCACTGTATAACACTGGAGTACAGTAGTGGTGGGGGTGGGGGAGGGTCTGTCACTGTATAACACTGGAGTACAGTAGTGGTGGGGGTGGGGGAGGGTCTGTCACTGTATAACACTGGAGTACAGTGGTGGTAGGGTTGGGTCTGTCACTGTATAACACTGGAGTGCAGTGGTGGTGGGGATGGGGAGGGTCTGTCACTGTATAACACTGGACTACAGTGGTGGTGGGGATGGGTTGGGTCTGTCACTGTATAACATTGGAGTACAGTGGTGGTGGGGATGGGGAGGGTCTGTCACTGTATAACACTGGGGTACAGTGTTGGTAGGGTTGGGTCTGTCACTGTATAACACTGGACTACAGTGGTGGTGGGGATGGGGTGGGTCTGTCACTGTATAACATTGGAGTACAGTGGTGGTGGGGATGGGGAGTGTCTGTCACTGTATAACACTGGAGTACAGTGGTGGTGGGGATGGGGGAGGGTCTGTCACTGTATAACCCTGGAGTACAGTGGTGGTGGGGACGGGGTGGGTCTGTCACTGTATAACACTGGGGTACAGTAGTGGTAGGGTTGGGTCTGTCACTGTATAACACTGGACTACAGTGGTGGTAGGGTTGGGTCTGTCACTGTTTAACGCTGGACTACAGTGTTGGTGGGGTTGGGTCTGTCACTGTATAACACTGGACTACAGTGGTGGTGGGGATGGGGTGGGTCTGTCACTGTATAACACTGGAGTACGGTGGTGGTAGGGTTGGGTCTGTCACTGTATAACACTGGAGTACAGTGGTGGTAGGGTTGGGTCTGTCACTGTATAACACTGGACTACAGTGGTGGTGGGGATGGGGTGGGTCTGTCACTGGATAACACTGGAGTACAGTAGTAGTGGGGATGGGGGAGGGTCTGTCACTGTATAACACTGGGATACAGTAGTGGTGGGGATGGGGGAGAGTCTGTCACTGAATAACACTGAAGTGCAATAGTGGTGGGGATGGGGCAGGGTCTGTCACTGTATAACACTGGGGTACAGTAGTGGTGGGGGATGGGGAGGGTCTGTCACTGTATAACACTGGAGTACAGTAGTGGTGGGCATGGGGGAGGGTCTGTCACTGTATAACACTGGAGTACAGTAGTGGTGGGGATGGGGCAGGGTCTGTCACTGTATAACACTGGAGTACAGTAGTGGTGGGGATGGGGGAGGGTCTGTCACTGTATAACACTGGAGTACAGAAGTGGTGGGGATGGGGGAGGGTCTGTCACTGTATAACACTGGAGTACAGTAATGTTGGGGATGGGGAGGGTCTGTCACTATATAACACTGGAGTACAGTAGTGGTGGGGGATGGATCTGTAAGTGTAAAATATGAGGATAAAGTAGTGGTGGGGATGGGTCTGGTAGTGTATAAAATTGGGCTACAGGAGTGGTGGGGACAGGTCACTGTATAACACTGGGGTCCAGAAATGGTGGGGATGGGTTTGTCATTATCTGGAATTTCAGAGCACTGGTGCGCTGGAAGATTCCTTGAATTACTCTCCCTGTCCCACTCTATTAGTGTCCACCGCTCAACTCATTACACACCCGTGACTGTGTGGCCAGACACAATTCCAATGCTATTTACAAGTTTGCTGATGACATCACAGTTGTCGGCATAATCACAAATAGAAATGAGGAAGCGTCCAGGAGGGGGATAGATCAGCTCGTTGAATGGTATAACGACAACAACCTCTTCAAAACCAAAGAGATGATTGTCGACTTCAGGAGGAAATCAGGGGAATACCGCCTAGTCCTCATCGACGGCTCAGTAGTGGAGAGGGTCAAGAACTTCAAATTCCTGGGTGTCAACATCTTCGAGGATCTGTCCTGGAGCCTCCATGTTGATGCAATCACGAAGGCAGCTCGCCAGCAGCTATACTTTGTGAGATGTTTGAGGAGATTCAGATTGTCACCGAAGATTCTACAGGTTGTGCATACATCATTCTGGCTGGTTGCATCACAGCCTGGTATGGAGACGCCAACTCTCAGGACAAGAATAAACTCCAGAGGGTTGTTAACTCGGCCTTGACATCACAGGCCTAAGACTTCATTCCATCGAGGACATCTACATGAGGCGGTGTCTTCAAAAAGCAGTCTCTATCCTCAAAGACCCCACCACCCAGGCCATGCCCTCTTCACTCTGCTACCATTGGCGAAAAGGTACAAGAGCCTAAAGATGATCACTCAAGGACAGCTTCTTCCCCACTGCCATCAGATTCCTGAATAATCAATGAACCAAAGACACTGCCTTACTTTTCGTGGACTATGAGCTATTTTTTATAGTAATGTTGTAAGCTGGTTCATAATATGAACGTTTGCACTGTGATCCTGCTGCAAACACCAAATTTCATGGCTTGTTCATGATGATAAATTCTGATTCTGAAGGGATAGTGTGATGTAGCCTCATATGTGTCCAATGCTTCCCTGAATTCTCCCTCCAACTAACCGGCCACCTTATGGACAATAATGGAACCTTTACCCTTTTTGACCATGGCTTTTTATCCTATTACACCAAGACTCAAGGAAACCAAGTGAATCAGGGCCAACTGTGAGAACCTGGAGGGAACTCAATGGGTCAGGCAGCAGCCATGGAGAAATGTGGTCAGTCATTGTTCTCGGTCTGGACTTTCATCAAAATTCCTACATCTTCAGTTTTTGTGTTGCAGTTGGGGTATCTTATGTTCCTGAATTGCAGTAGCAAGTAAGTATGTTGATGCATCTGTACATTGTGCTTCTGTATATGACAATATATCATGTTTTTTCATATAAATAATGTTATTTTTCTATGGTCAATTTATACACTTACCTTCAGAGAATGCCTTCACACAGAATGACTTCTGTACAGATATTGCCATGTGTTTAGACTAAGTGCCTTATGTGCTGTACTTACGCAGGCTGGACGTGGGTTGATGTTGCCCACTACATCGTATGCATTAACTCATTGTAGTGGACTGCCTGCAGTTCAGTTTAGACTGCTAGTAGTCCGCAATAATGTCTAGGGTGCCGCAGGTAAAATTTCGGAATGGGAATGAGTCACTCATTTCTATTCCAATCTATTTACAAAGACTTGTGTTCTGGGAATTTGGGAGTAACTTCCTGGAATGCAGCGGCTGTGTAAAAAATATACTCACAGTATACAGTACTGTGAGTCTCCGACCCACACTCAACATAGAGAGAGAATCAGGGGTTGAGAGATCAGGCATCTTGAACACATTCCAGCAATCTATCAGATAACAACGCATTCTCTTTTAACTCTGTTCCCTATTGTTGAACCAAATCCAACCTGTTTGTTTTTTTTGATTAGTTTTTTTAAACTCTGCATTTCACCTTTAGCTATCTGAGTGCTTGGATATGGAAATTCCTTTGATCCTCCACATTGCCCAATCACTCACAACTAAGGTCAAATTTGTCTTTCTTATATCCAGAATATTTGACCTTTCATTATTCTGCCTTTAAAAGCTGCCTGCTTCAACCTTATTCATTTATTTAACTTGTCTCTTCCTTTCTAACATTCTATTCACCTTCACAACTAGTTCTCCACAACCACGTGAAACACGAGTCTGCAGATGCTGTGGTTGTAGTAAAAACACAAATGCTGGGGAGCTCAGCTGGTCTCGTAGTGTCCATAGGAGGTAAAGGTATATAACTGATATTTCGGGCCTGAGCCCTTCTTCGAGGAACCATGATGGGTTATACCACTTTCTAAGTTCTTCATTCATTGAATAAAAATAGATACAAAAAGCACAGCATCAAGAATAGGTCCATGGACAAAAAAGATCTAAACAAGAAAATCGACAGGTAGAAACTCAGCAGGCCTCGCAGCATACATAGGTGGTTAATATTTCAGGATATATGTGGACAACATCATTCTTTGCAGCCGACAGCTCAGCCATTCTCAACCTTTTTTTGGCTATAGCCCCTTTCGGGCTCTGCTGAATATTTATGGGTCCCCTTACCTGTGAAGCATTCAAGTTTAGTTGGTTTCTTCTATATTCTCTTCTACCGACTACATAAAACCAAAAAATATTTTATGATTTCAGTCTGTAGCCCCCTTTAAATGTACCATGGCCCCATGGAGGGCCATATGGCCCTGTGGAGAATGGTTGCTCTCTGTCAAAATTAATTTTCTCGGATCTCCCCAACTATCAAAATCCTATTTCATATGTTTCAGCTGTGATTTCAGAAAGAGGAACACCAAAACTAAAGATGCTCGGATCTCGATGAAGGTCCAGACCCAGAATGATGACTGACCGCTTTTCTCCATGGATGCTGCCTGACCCCTGCTATGGTCCCGCCAGCTTCTCGCAGTTGGCCGTGATTTCACTTGGTTTCCTTTCGGCTTTCTGTGCTGGGATAAAAATGCATGGGTGCAGGAGGTTGTGGTTTAGTTGGGATGTTTATAGATGGTAACACATGCAAGGAGCATTCAGGGAGGCTTTGGAAACTTTGAGGCTACATCACACTACCCTTCCCACATCACATTATCTGTCCTACGTCGCACCATCCCTCCCACATGCACTACTCTTCCTACATCACACCATCTGTTCCACATCGCACTACCCCTCCCACATCATACTGCACCTCCTACATTGCACTATTCCTTTTACATCTCACTAGCCCGCATTGTACTACCCCTCCCACATCACACCACCCCTCCCACATTAAACTACACTTCTACATGGCTTGATTCATGGTGCCCCACTGGGAAACAGTTGCCAACACCTGTATGCCTGGACCCTCTGTGTTACGGAGAGCTACAACACCTCTTGGATGAGGAAGACATTGGGGTGGCAATTTCACTTTTGTCATACACTCATGTTGTGGCACACCCTGATGCTATTTGGGAAAATGTGAGGTTGATAGAACACCTTTGCCCCATAACACCTATTCTGAAAATGATTTTGTTGGTCATTCTGTTTTCTAAAAAAAACAAAGATGATCTGCTTATTGGTTTACATGATCGGCAGCTTTGAAACTTTGTCCCCTCCTTGGGGATTATACATCCATGGAATGTGTGAAAGGAACATCTGGCCATGAAATTCTGGGCAAGGTGAAACAGCCAGTAATTTCCTGTCTGTCCTGATTGGTTTCACTGCCAGAGGAGAAATAGATACAGATTTCCAAGACTTCAAAAGAAAGTTGGAAAAGAAGCGGCATAAAGCAGGTGTTCATACCAGGTGAACACACAGCACCTCCAGCTGGTGTGTCATTAAGGAGTTCACCTTCCAGCTTTGGGGCTTACCTTCCCATGACACCATTGATGCGTTATCAATAACCCCAAAGACTAGATGTTACCTGACTGAGAGGTTTTTATTACCATAAACAGAAGGCACCGACTCAGGTTGCTGACCAGAGACCCGAGCTTGTTCTGGGGGAGGGGTTATGGCATTGCCGCCTTTATCAGGGGAATCAAGGGGGAGGAGCCACAGGTACAATCAGCAAGGGGCGGGCCAGCCATATGCAGACAAACAGTATTAACAGCACCACAATCATGTTCTGATGCCTGAGTTGCAAACAATTCCCAGGGGTTTCTCCAAACACAGAAATACCGGAGGAACTCAATAGGTCTTGCAGTGTCCATAGGAGGTAAAGATGGTATTACTGACATTTTTACATGATAGAGGAATTAGGGGATATGGGTAGAAGGCAGGTAGGTGGAGTTAGGTCATAAATTAGATCAGCCATGATCGTATTGAATGGCGGAGCAGGCTCGATGGGCCATTCTCCTGTTCCTACTTCCTATGTTCCTATGTTGGGCCTGAACCTTCCCCAAGGTACCTTGAAGGGCTTAGGTCCAAAACGTAGGAAGGGCTCAGGTTAGAACCATTAGTAATACTTACCTTGAGGGGAGGTTCAGGCTCGAAACATCCCATGGGCCCTGTGAGACCGGCTGAATTCCTCCAGCATTTTTACTATAATCACAGCATCTGCGCTTTCATGTTTCACTCCAGGGGGTTTGTCCTACTTTCTAGTTCACTATAAAATTGTTTAACTGCTGCCCTTTTGGTTGTGTTGCTTTCTCATATCTGTAACCTCTTAATCAGATTCAACTACAAGTTCCAACAAGCTAATTTTATGTTAAAACGTTTGTTATTTCCGATTTGCTGGAATAGGATTCATTTGAGGCAACTCTGCACAACGTAAACTTGAAGTGACCACTTCCAAGTTCTGCGCTTGCTGTGGAACCACCTGTGTGGGGCAGGGTGTAGCATGCACCCTCTTCAGTTCACCTCTGTCCTGCCATCAGGATCTTTCCCACCTGACCTCCTTTTTATCCACATTGGAATGCATTTGCACATGCTCACTCACTTGTCACTTGCACAAACATACAGGTGCCTGCACATATGTATTCACACCCATGGAAAGTAGAAGCAGGAGAGGACATTCAGCCTGTCAAACCTCTTCCGCCATTCAACATGACCATGGCAATCCATTCAAATTCAGTGCCCTGTTCGCTCTTTCTCCCCATCTCCTGTGATTTCTTTCACAAGCCATGAAAGACCCCAACAATGAAGACGCTGTTTACATCCGGTACCGCACGGATGGCAGTCTTTTCAATCTGAGGCGCCTGCAAGCTCACACCAAGACACAAGAGAAACTTGTCCGTGAACTACTCTTTGCAGACAATGCCGCTTTAGTTGCCCATTCAGAGCCAGCTCTTCAGCGCTTGACGTCCTGCTTTGCGGAAACTGCCAAAGTGTTTGGCCTGGAAGTCAGCCTGAAGAAAACTGAGGTCCTCCATCAGCCAGCTCCCCACCATGACTACCAGCCCCCACACATCTCCATCGGGCACACAAAACTCAAAACGGTCAACCAGTTTACCTATCTCGGCTGCACCATTTCATCAGATGCAAGGATCGACAATGAGATAGACAACAGACTCGCCAAGGCAAATAGCGCCTTTGGAAGACTGCACAAAAGAGTCTGGAAAAACAACCAACTGAAAAACCTCACAAAGATAAGCGTATACAGAGCCGTTGTCATACCCACACTCCTGTTCGGCTCCGAATCATGGTTCCTCTACCGGCATCACCTACGGCTCCTAGAACGCTTCCACCAGCGTTGTCTCCGCTCCATCCTCAACATCCATTGGAGCGCTTTCATCCCTAACTTCGAAGTACTCGAGATGGCAGAGGTCGACAGCATCGAGTCCACGCTGCTGAAGATCCAGCTGCGCTGGGTGGGACACATCTCCAGAATGGAGGACCATCGCCTTCCCAAGATCGTGTTATATGGCGAGCTCTCCACTGGCCACCGTGACAGAGGTGCACCAAAGAAAAGGTACAAGGACTGCCTAAAGAAATCTCTTGGTGCCTGCCACATTGACCACCGCCAGTGGGCTCATAACGCCTCAAACCGTGCATCTTGGCGCCTCACAGTTTGGCGGGCAGCAACCTCCTTTGAAGAAGACCGCAGAGCCCACCTCACTGACAAAAGGCAAAGGAGGAAAAACCCAACACCCAACCCCAACCAACCAATTTTCCCCTGCAGCCGCTGCAACCGTGTCTGCCTGTCCCGCATCGGACTTGTCAGCCACAAACGAGCCTGCAGCTGACGTGGACTTTTACCCCCTCCATAAATCTTCGTCCGCGAAGCCAAGCCAAAGAAGAGAAAGAAGAATAAAGGCCATCTCAATGTCTGAAATATGGACACTTCTACATACCAATGAGCTCCAATATTATTATTAAATTCTAAAATCCAATGTACTTATGAACGATTATTCCTACAAATGGCAGAGATCTAGCGTCCTCTCTCTCCTCCTTAGTTGTTCTTTCTTATCAGTCTTATGTGCTTTTAGTGCGACTAATTACAATTCTGATGAATATGATATTGAGTGATTATTGTACATTTCCAACTACAGGCAAAATTGACATGAATATCTGTAAAAACAGAACCTGTTTGTTACCCTAGGGTATCTAATTCAACTTTAAATGTAATCAAAGATTTGGCCTTAGCCATTTTCTGCTGTGTTACTTTGGTTCTGAATACACGGGAGCATGTGTTGATATGCTTGTGCTTGCAATTGTCACAACTCTGGGACTTCTCCTCCCCTCCTCAATCCTAAATGGCCTTTTCCTGGTTTAGTAAGTTGAGTGCCCAGGAATGCAGAAGGTAGCAAACCCAACCAAACCACAGGCTCCAGTCCATGTGAGGTACTGCCTCAAGAAGAATCAGAATCGAAATTTGTTGCCAATGACATGTGTCATGAAATTCGATGTTTTGCAGCCACATTATTGTGCATTCGTGTTCTATGGCGAGCTCTCCACTGGCCACTAAGACAGAGGTGCACCCAAGAAGAGGTACAAGGACTGCTTAAAGAAATCTCTTGGTGTCTGCCCCATTGACCCCCACCAGTGGGCTGATCTCGCCTCCAACCGTGCATCTTGGCGCCTCACAGTTCGGCGGGCAGCAACCTCCTTTGAAGAAGACCGCAGAGCCCACCTCATTGACAAAAGACAAAGGAGGAAAAACCCAACACCCAACCCCAACCCACCAATTTTCCCTTGCAACCGTGCCTGCCTGTCCCGCATCGGACTTGTCAGTCACAAACGAGCCTGCAGCAGACGTGGACATACCCCCCCATAAATCTTTGTCCATGAAGCCAAGTCAAAGAAAGAAAGAAAGAAAGAAGAATTCTGCATTACAGGTGCAAAGTTGCTATTACCGTATATTTTGGGGATAAGGCCACCTTCAGATAAGACGAGACCCAATTTCAGTCTGAATTTCATAAGACAACCCCCAACAATTTAAAAAATCAAATTGTTATCATGGAACCACCAGCAAAGTGAAGAAAGTAGGAGGCTTTGAAGTTTTAAGTTAAAAATCTCCAGCGTAATGGATGGTACAGAGAATGATTTATTGTGGGACACTGATGATGAAACCAAAGCAAACTCAACAGTTTCAGACCGGGACCCATATGATGACGTGAAACAGTGAGACCTCGGATGAGCTTGTCGAGTTTTTTGCCTCAGACAATGAAGCTAGTGATTTTCAAGGATTTTAAATGTGCGATGTGTTTTTTAAAAAAATTTTACAATTCTTCCATTGGTTTAACACCAGATTATGGAACCGATCAAGTGATATTTTGAGAATTTTACGGTCACTGTTTTTAAATCTGACCTATAGGACAATCCCCCCTTTTTTTAAGGGTGTTTTTTGAGTGCTTCGAGTCTCACCTTATCCACCAAAATATACGGTAATGACATTTCTGTAAATATACTATTTAAAAATATATATCAATTAGTGCAGAAGAGAAAAAATGAGGCAGAGTTTGTGGTTCATTGTCCATTCAGAAACGGCAGAGGTGAAGAATCTGGGCTTTATAAAAAATGTTGGGTGTTCAACTTCAGGCTTCTGTCCCTCCTTTCTAATGGTAGCAGTGAGAAGAGGGCATGGCCTGGGCAGTGAGGGTCCTTGATGATAGAGGCTGCTTTCTTAAGACACCACCTCTTGTAGATGTCTTTCATGGAGTGGAGACTAAACCCCACTGTGACAGTGGCCGAGTTCTCAATCCCCTGTAGCCTTTTCTAGTCCTGTGCATTGGCACCTCCATATCAGTCAGAATGTTCTCAGTGATACACCTGTAGAAATTTGCAAGAGTCTTTGGTGACAAACCAAATCTCAAACTCCATCATCATCATCAGCCAACATCATAAAGGACCCCCATCACCCTGGTAACGAACTCTTCTCACTGCTACCTTTGGGCAGAAGGCACAGAATAAGCCGGAAGTTCTGCACCTCAAGGTTCAGTAACAGTTTATTTTCAATGGTGATCAGGCTCTTGAACCTTCCTGCACTAGTCTCACCATAAACTACTTTGACACCATTAAAAGGCTTGTTTGCACTGTTGAAAAAATTTTTTTTCCTTACACTACATTAATTGCGAATATTTATTGTTTTACCTTTTATATTTGTTATGTCTTTCCATTTGATAATTTAATGTAGAATATTGGAGTGCTTTTTGCAAAGTACCTATTCATCTGGAACCAGTGGTGTGGCTCAGGGATCTGTATTGGGCCCATTGTTGTTCGTTATATACATTAATGATCTAGATGATGGGGTGGTGAATTGGATTGGTAAATATGCAGACGATACTAAGATAGGTGGAATAGTGGATAATGAAGAAGGTTTTCAAGGATTGCAGAGGGATTTGGGCTGCTTAGAAAAGTGGGCTGAAAAATGGCAGATGGAATTTAATGCTGATAAGTGTGAGGTGCTTCATTTTGGTAAGAAGAATCAGAACAGGACATACGTAGTAAATGGGAGAGCATTGATGAATACAGAAGAGCAGAAGGGTTTAGGAGTAACGGTACATTGTTCCCTGAAGGTAGAAACTCATGTGAATAGGGTGGTGAAGAAGGCTTTTAGTATGCTGGCCTTTATCAATCATTGCATGGAATATAGGAGTTGGGAAGTGATGTTGAGATTGTATAAGGCGTTGGTGCGGCCTAATTTAGAGTTCTGTGTGCAGTTCTGGTCGCCTAATTACAGGAAGGATATAAACAGAGTGGAGAGAGTGCAGAGAAGATTTACCAGAATGTTACCTGGGTTTAAGCATCTAGAGTACAGGGAAATATTGGGCAGATTAGGTCTTTATTCTTTGGAGCGTAGAAGGTTGAGAGGGGATTTGATAGAGGTATTTAAGATTATGAAAGGGATAGACAGAGTGGATGTGGATAGACTATTTCCGTTAAGAGTAGGAGAGATTGAAACAAGAGGACATGAGTTAAGAGTTAAGAGGCAGAGGTTTAGAGGTAACATGAGGGGGAACTTCTTTACTCAGAGAGTGGTAGCGGTGTGGAATGAGCTTCCGGGAGAAATAGTGGTGGAAGAGTCAATTTTATTATTTAAGAAAAAGCTGGACAGGTATATGGATGAGAAGAAGGTGGAGGGTTATGGTCATTGTGCAGGTAGGTGGGACTAGAGAGGAGTGTTTGGTTCGGTGCGGACTAGGAGGGGCTAATGGCCTGTTTCCGTGCTGTAATTGTTATGTTATGTTATGTTATGTACACTGTGTATGACAATAAACTTGTTATTTTTATAATTTTGGGTTCTGGATATCCTTAGTGACACAAACATTTTTCCTGCATTGTGTTTAATCAGTCCTGTCAAATATTTGGAAGTTTCAATGAATTTCCCTCTCGTCTTTCTGAACTCCGTGAATTTAAACTCCACTGAGGCAACTTCCCTTCAAATGTCAGTTGCACTACCCCAGGAATCAGTTTACCTTTGCTAAACCTCATCCATGGCAGGAACATTCTTCCTCTGATCAGGTGACTGGAACTGCACACAGTATTCAAGATGTGGTCTCACCAGGACACAGTACAACTGCAGCAAAATGTCCCAGCTCCTGTACTCAAATCCTCCCACACTGAAAGCCAACCTCAACCACCTGGTGAACCTGCAAGCTTCGTTTGGTGACTGCTACATGAGGTCATACAAGTCACTGCACCCTTTCCCAATCTGTCAGCATTCAAAGGTAAATCTGACTTACTTTTTGCCTCCACATTAAATAACTTAATTGTTAACCATATTATTCCACTTCTCCCCTGCTTTTGTCCAAACTATCAACTCCCCCCCTCCCCATCAACTCCTATCCATCAACTTGCTCCTCAGAAGTGCTATTGGAGAAGTCAGAAGCATGGAAAACAGACCGGTATCAGGGTAGACTGAGGTTTAACCCCTTTAGACCCACGCTCCCAATGATCTTACTCTCAAATGTAAGATTGCTGAAGAAAATGGATGACCTGAGGCTGCATCTGAACCAGAGGGCTGCTGTGCTCTGGTGATTACAGAAATGTGGCTCCAGGACACCATTCTAGACAGCAACTGGATGGCCTGATCTCCTTCAGGGTAGACAAGACGCTGCTGCTTCTGGGAAGACTCGAGGAGAGGCATTCTAAATTTACATCAGTGAGAGCTGGTGTGCCAATGTCTCTGTTATGAAGACCTTCCGCTCAGTAGAGATAGAATATCTCCTGGTGAAATGCAGACCTACCTGCCTTTGGAATTCTCAGCCACGCTCATTGTGGCAGTCTAACATTCTGCCTTCAGCTAATGAGGGTGAAGTATGAAGGAGCTTTACCATTCCTTCTGTGACCCACCCTGACAGTGCAATGATTATTGCTGGTGACTTCTATCACGCCAACCTGAAAGCGGTCTTAATGCAAGCTCAACAGCATGTGAACTTCACCAGCAGAGCAGAGAACACCCTGGATTGGGTGTACACCAATGTCCCTGGTGCTTACAAGGCTGCATTTCGCCCCCACCTTGGCTACTCAGATCACATATCCATACTGTGTGCAGATTGCTGGCAAAGAATAATAGGTCAGTTCGTAGGGAGATCAGGACATGGATGGAGGCGACCACAGCAACACTGTAAAACTGCTTTGAGACCATGCAGCTGTTGGCTGTTTCAAGGAGGAGGCCACCTACAATAGCTGTGCAAACATAGAGAAGCACACAAACTCACTGATTGGCTACATCAGCAAGTGCATTGAGGATATCACTGAGATCAAATGCTTCACAACCAGGGCTAACCAGAAACCATGGTTTGATGCTGTCCTCAGAGCTTGTGATGCTGCCTCCAGGACCAGATATAGGATGGCAGTAAGATCAGCCAGGGCTGAAAACTCCAGTGTAATCTGGAAGAAAAAATGGAGGTACACACAAAAGATTCACAGACACCGGCCACATGAGGCGCATGTGGCAAGGGATCAAGACTATAATAGATCACAATAAAAACACATCGAAATGCTGGAGGAACTCCATAAAAAGCAAAGATATATTGCTTACATTTTGAGCCTGAGGTCTTCTTCAAGCAGATATAACAGATCACGTCAACCTTGGCAGTTAAGAACAATGACGTCTCCCTTCCAGGCAGACTGAACTGTTTAATGAGAAGAACAGGATGATGCCAAAGAAAGCTCCAGGTCCCCCAATGCATAACTGCGGCGGAAGTAAGGGGAACTCTATCCAAGGAGAACCCTATCCAAGGTGAACCCACACAAGGCAGCAGGACCAGACAACATACCTGGTTAGGTACTGAAGGATTTTGCAGATCAATTGATAGAGACCTTCACGGACATCTTCAACATCCCATAGAAGCAGTCCATCATTTTCAAAGGGTTCAAGACAGCCACCATCAGCCATATTAAAAGTATGACAATAACGGGCCTCGATGACTACCACCTGTGGCGTGGCACTGACCTCCACCAATATGAAATGCTTTGAGCGTCTGGTGATTAAATGCATCAAAGCCCACCTCCCAAAGATGCTGGATCCATTTCACTTCACCTATAGAAGAAACCATTCCAAGATGATGCTATAGCCTTGTCACTTCACTCCATCCTGGCCCACCTGGAGAATGATGCCTCATACACCAGGCTGACTTCAGCTTGACATTTAATACGATCATTCCCCAGAGGCTCATGGAGAAACTGTCCTCACTGGGACCTCCTCCACCCATAACTGAATCTTGGACTTCCTTCCAGAAAGACCACAGTCGAGCAGAATATTGAGCACCATCACACTGAACACTGGTGCACCTCAGGGCTGCGTGCTCACTCAGCCCACTACAGTTCATGCTACTGACCCACAATTGTATCGCCAGATCCAGCTCCACCAGTGTCATCAAGTTTGCCGTTGAAACAGTCAGCCTCATCAGCAAGAACAATGAGTCGCACTACAGAGAAGAGGTGGGAAATCTCGTGATATGATGCGAGAGTAATAACCTGAGTCTCAACGTGGACAAGACAAAGGAGATGATCGTGGACTTCAGGGAGACCAGGAATAACCACCTTCAACTACACATCAACAAGTGCAACAGCGACTGCACTTCCTGAGAAGACTGAAGCGGGCAAGGCTACCGGCCGCCATCATGTCAACCTTCCGGGATGGCTGCATCACAGTCTCATATGGTTGCTACAGATAAATCGGAGGTCAATCCATGGGATCTTAAGAATGACAGAGAGGATCACAGGAGTCTTCCTTGCCCCCATCGATGTGATCTACTGGGATCGTTGTGTGAAGAGGGTGTGCAAAATCATTGAGGACCCTTTCCACCCTTCACACAGCACCTTTCAGCTGCTCCCCTTGGGGAAGAGATCCAGGAGGATCAGAGGCAGCTCCACCAAGCTGAGGAACAGCTTCTTCCCATGGGCAGTGAGAATGTTAAAAGACCAAAGTAACTGCTCACACTAACCATCCAGGACTCTCAAATGTACAAAGCAATATTTATGAATTTATTTCTATTGATGAAATATTTGTCCTGCATATGTATTGTTTGTCTGTATGAGTGTTATGTCTGGTTGTATGTCTACGTGGTTTGCACAAAGGACCAGAGAACGCCATTTGATCGGGGTGTACCGGAACTTGTAAAATCAAATGACAATAAAATCGACTTGACTTAACCATCAACTCCTATCCATCAACTCCATCCCACCCATCAGCTCATACACCTACACCCACCCATTAACACACTAACCATCCAACGCCCACGCATCAACCCACATACCAACTCCCACCCCATTAACCAGTTCCCACCCATTATCCCACTCACCAGTTCCCACCCATTAACCCACTCACCATCCAACTCCCACTCATCAACTCACCCACCAACTCCTACCCATCAAGCCACCTACCAGCGCATCCACCAACTCCCACCATTCAACCCACCCAGCAACTCCCACCCATCAACGCACCCAACAGCTCAGCTACCAACTCCCACCCATCAACTCAGCCACCAACTCCCGCCCATCAACCCACCAACTCCCACCTACCAATTCATCCACCAACTCCTACCAATTCATCCACCAACTCCTACCCATCAACCCACTCACCATCCAACTCCCACTCATCAACCCACCCACCAACTCAGCCACTAACTACCACCCAACTCAGACACCAACTCCCACCCATCAACCAATCAACTCCCACCTACCAACTCATCCACCAACTCCCACCCATTAACCCACCACCATCCAACTCCCACTCATCAACTCACCCACCAACTCCTACCCATCAACCCATCCACCAACTCATCCACCAACTCCCACTCATCAACCCACCCACCAATTCCCACCAATCAACCCACCCACAAAATCACACCCATCAACTCAGCCACCAACTCCCACCAATTTACTCATCCACCAACTCCCACCCATCAACTCCCAACCATCAACCAACCCACCAATACCAATCCAACCCATCACCCATCAACTCCCACCAATTAACCCAGTGACAATCCAACTCCCACCCATCAACCCACCCTCAAACTCCCACCCATTAACCCACCCACCATCCAACTCCCACCAACTAACTCCCACCCACCAACTCACCCACCAACACCCACCCATCAACCTACCCACCAACTCCCACCTATCAACCCACCCACAAACTCCCACCCATTAACCCACTCACCATCCAACTCCCACCCTCTAACTCCCACCCACCAACTCATCCACCAACTCCCACCCATCAACTCACCCACCAACACCCACCCATCAACCTACCCACCAAATCGCTCCCATCAACCTACCCACCAACTCCCAACCATCAACTCCCACCCATCAATTCACCCACCAACACCCACCCATCAACCTACCCACCAACTCTCACCCATCAACCCACCCATCAACTCCAATCCAACCCATCAACCCACCCACCAACTCCCGCCCATCAACTCCCACCCATCAATTCACCCACCAACTCGCACCCATCAACCCACCCACCAACTCCCACCCATCAACTCCAATCCAACCCATCAACCCACCCACCAACTCCCACCCATCAACTCACCCACCAACTCCCACCCAACTCATCCACCAACTCCCACCCACCCAACTCATCCACCAACTCCCACCCACCAACTCCCACCCATTAACCCACCCACCATCAACTCACCCATCAAACCCACAATTAACTCACTGCCCATTGATTCCCTACCCATAAATATCAACTCCCCAACCCCCATCAACCCCACTCACTCATAAACCATATCCACTCAACTCCCCACCCATCAATTCCTCATCCATCAGTCCCCACCTAGCCTTTCCCCACCCATCAACCCCCACACCCAACAAATAGCTTGCTTTAATTTCTATGAAGACTCTCAACCCGAAATGTCATTTTTCCATTTCCTTCCGCAGTCTGCCCACGCTTCCACAATTCTTGCTCCAGATGCCACCATCCGCAGTTTTCAGTTTCTATGAGTCTGATCATTCTCCTGGTTTTTTTTTAAAGAGACCAAGTCTCACTGTATTGAGCAGATAGTGCTGCAGCTCTATCTGTGGACACCGTCAGTCTTGTTGGCACAGGGCTTTTTTCTGGCTTAATCCGATTATTTGGTCCTCTTTATACAAGTTGGTGATGACCTGCAGCCGTCACTATATCGATCCCTAACTGAGTGAGGGACACCCGCTCAACACAGGCCGCAGCAGCCTAGAACTCCTGATCTCAAGCGATCCGACAGCCTCAGCCTCCGAGTAGCTGGATTACAGGCGCATGCCACCGCGCCCAGCGATCATTCTCCTGTTACATAGGGAACATAGGAAGTAGGAACAGGAGTAGGCCAAAAATGGCCCATCGAGCCTGCTCCGCCATTCAATATGATCATGGCTGATCTAATTTATGACCTAACTCCACCTACCTGCCTTCTCCCCATATCCCCTAATTCCTCTAATCCATGTCTCAACATAACTCCATACTTTCTGAGAAAGATGGGGAAACAATTAGGGGAAAAATCAGGAAGAATATTCTTACAGCCTATCCTCTGTGTGGGTTTACTTAAGATAGAGTCAGCACTTTGAAATTCTTCTTCATTCTTTAGGGAAAAGCTAAACCTTGTTCTCTGAAAAGCTGCATTTCTTTGAAACTGTTGAAACTGTTGACTAAAGCCTCTCCTTTGTTGATTGTTATCAGCTCTCAGGTAAAATATTTTGCCTTGTTCTCAGAGCAACGACAGGGTGAAGAATGGTAGCTCTCTGCTGCAGGATACAATCCCTTGTTCTTATCTGTTGCTAATCACAGCCGGCAGCATGACAATGTTATCAGCACATAGAAGACAAGAACTAGTGCTGCAGTGCATTCTTTGCAGGGATGTGAGGCACACCTCAAACCTTTGATCTCCTGCTTCACCCTGACTCACCGTCTGATCCCCATTTCCATCACTCAACTCTAAAGCATCTTCTGAGATGCTAAACTCCAAACTCACAACCTGTTAAACCTTGCGCAGCCTCTCATTGTGTAAAGGCTGAGGATCCTGTGATATCTGTTTCTGAGGGTGACGTCAGAACATCATTCAAGAGGGTGAACTCTTGCAAGGAGTCAGGGCCTGACAGCAACCCTTGCAAGGAACTGAAAATCTGCTCCAACCAAACTAGCCGGAGTGTTCATGGATTTTCAACACCTCATTGCTGCTGTCATAGGAACATAGGAACATAGGAAGTAGGAACAGGAGAATGGCCCATCGAGCCTGCTCCGCCATTCAATACGATCATGGCTGATCTAATTTATGACCTAACTCCACCTACCTGCCTTCTCCCCATATCCCCCAATTCCTCTATCATGTAAAAATTTATCTAACCGAATTTTAAATATGTTTAATGAGGCAGCCTCAACCACTTCCCTGGATAGAGAATTCCAAACATTCACCACTCTCTGTGAAAAACTATTTTTCTCATCTCTGTCCTAAATCTACTCCCCCGAACCTTGAGACTGTGTTCTCGTTTTAGTTTCCCCGGCCAGCTCAAAAAACCTTCCTACATCTATCCTGTCCATACACTTCATAATCCTATATGTTTCTATAAGATCTCCTCTCATTCTTCTGAACTCGAGTGAACACAATCCTAGACGATTTAATCTTTTATCATAAGTCAACCCCTTCATCCAGGGATCAACCTAGTAAACCTCCTCTGGACCGTCTCCAAAGCCAGTATATCCTTCCTCAAATATGGAGACCAGAACTGGACACAGTACTCCAGGTGCGGTCTCACCAGTACCTTATACAGTTGCAACATTACCTCCCTACTTCTGAATTCAATTCCTCTAGCGATGAAGGCCAATATTCCATTTGCCTTCTTAATAACCTGCTGCACCTGCAACCTAACCTATTGTGATTCATGCACAAGCACTCCTAAGTCCCTCTGAACAACAGCATGCTGTTGTTTTTCACCCTTTAAATAATATTCAGCTCTTTTATTTTTCTTGTCAAAGTGGATAACCTCACACTTACTAACATTGTACTCCATCTGCCAGACCTTTGCCCACTCATCCAGCTTAACTATATCCCTCTGCAGACTCTCCACATCCTCATTACAATTTGCTCTTCCACTCAATTTGGTGTCATCCGCAAGTCATCAATGTAAATGATGAACAGTTGTGGGCCTAGCACCGACCCCTGCGGCACCCCACTTACCACTCTCTGCCAACCTGAAAAGCTCCCATTTATCCCGACTCTCGGCCTCCTGTCAGACAACCAATTTTCGATCCATGTCAATATACTTCCCCGGACTCCATTTTCCTGTAACTTACTGATAAGTCTCTTGTGTTGCACCTTATCAAACACTTCCTGGAAATCCAAATATACAACATCAACCTGTTCCCCTCTATCCACTGCATCCATTATATCATCAAAGAATCCTAACAAGTTTGTCAAACAAGATCTTCCCTTTCTAAAACCATGCTGCGTCTGCCTGATTGAACCCTTACGTTCCAAAAGTTTCACTATTTCATCTTTAATGGCGGCTTCAAGCATTTTTCCAACTACAGACGTCAAGCTAATTGGCTGATAATTTCCAGTCTTCTGCCTACATCCCTTCTTAAAAAGTGGCATGACATTTGCTGTCTTCCAGTCTGTTGGGACCTGCCCAGAATCCAAGGAATTTTGGTATATGACCATCAATGCATCAACTATAACTTCTGCCATTTCCTTCAGAACTCTTGGATGCATATCATCAGGACAGATGATTTGTCTGGCTTTAGTCCCATTAGTTTCTCCATCACTTCTTCCTTAGTAACAACTATTTTATCAAGGCCCTCCCCAACATTCGCATCTTTAACTCTGCACTTGGGCATGCTGGACATGTCTTCCAACGTGAAGACTGACACAAAATATTTGTTCAATGCCTCGGCCATTTCCTCATTTTTTTCTATCAGTTTTCCTTTCTCATCCTCCAAGGGTCCTATTTTAACTCTGGCCACCCTCTTCCGTTTTATATATTTATAAAATTTTTTGCTTTCTGTTTTTATATTTTGTGCTAATTTACTTTCATAATCCTTTTTCCAATTTCTTATTACCTGCTTTGTAACCTGTTGTTGTCTCTTAAAGTTACCCCAATCTTCCAGTTTCCCACTGCTCTTTGCAGCTTTGTACACCTGTGCCTTCAATTTTATACTCTCCTTTATTTCCTTTGTTAACCATGGTTGATTTTTCCCTCCCTTGCTGCCCTTTTTCCTGACCGGAATATATTTTTGTTGAGCATTACAAAATATTTCTTTGAAAATCTTCCACTGTTCCTCAACTGTTTCATCAATTAGCCTGTGCTCCCCGTCCACTCTGCCCAATTCCTCCCTCATCCTATGGTAGTCACCCCTGTTTAAGCATAATATATTAGTTTTAGATCTAACTATTTCCCCTTCCATCTGAATGAGAAATTCAATCATACTATGATCGCTATTTCCCAGATGGTCTCTGACTATTACATCATTTACTCTACCTATCTCATTGCACAACACTAGATCCAGGAGAGCATTTTCTCTTGTTGGTTCCTTAACATGCTGCTCATGAAAGCTATCGCGGATGCATTCTATGAAGTCCTCTTCTAGACTCCCACGACCAACTTGATTTTCCCAATCTATGTGGAAGTTAAAGTCCCCCATGACTACTGGTGGGTGATAGATAACAGCCACCAATAATTTTTTTCCCTTTGTTATTCTTTATCTCTACCCAAATGGACTCAACATTATGCTCTTTAGATCTTATATCATCCCTCACTACTGCCTGGAGCTCATCTTTGATTAAGAGTGCAACTCCACCTCCCTTACCAACCTGTCTATCTCTTTGCACCACCTGATACCCTTGAAAGTTTAATTCCCATTTAGGGTCACCTTGAAGCCATGTTTCCGTGATGGCTACCAAATCATAGGCGTTGGTACCGATTTGTGCCTCAAGTTCACTAACCTTATTTCTAATATTGCGGGCTTTCAGATAAAGTGCCCTTATGCTCTTTGTCCTTTTAATATCTAGTGACTTCTGTAACCTTTTCTTTTGATTTTTCTGCCCACTATTTTTCTTTGTAATTTTCTTAACACTATCATTGACCCGAAAACTCACTGCACCATCTGATTTTTTACTTTCTCCTCCCAACATTACTTTTCCTGGCCATTACTTTATCTTCCCTACCCTTTTCCCTATCACTCTGGTTCCCATACCCTTGCCAAATTAGTTTAAACCTTGCCCCACTGCTGTACCAAACATACTTGGCAAAATGTTGACACCTTTTGGATTTAGATCAACCCGTCCTTCTTGTAAAGATCATGCCTTCCCCAAAAGAGATCCCAATGATCCAAGAAGCCAAATCCTTGCCTTATACACCAGCCCCTGAGCCACATGTTCATTTTCCTTATCCTTACATTCTTTTCATCACTTGCATTTGGAACAGGTAGTAATCCCGAGATCACCACCCTAGCTAGCATTCCTGTCTTTCAGCTTTTCTCCCAGCTCACTGTAATCCCTTTTCATTATCTCCTCCCTTTTCTTGCCAATGTCATTTGTACCCACATGTACCAAGACATCAGGCTGCTTTCCCTCTCCTCTCAGAATATTTTGGACCTGATTTGTGATATCTTGTACCCTTGCACCAGAGAGGCAGCACACCATGCGGGTATACCTATCTGGCTCACAGAACCTCCTGTCTGTACCCCTGACAATGGAGTCCTCAATAACTACTGCATTTCTCCTTTTCTTTTTCTTTTGCACCACTCTGCCAGGCTCATTGCCATTGACCTGGTGCCCGTGGCCGGTCATCTCCCTCAACAGAATCCAACACAACATAACTGTTGCTGAGTGGGATAGTCACTGGTGTGCTCTCCGTTTTTCTCACTTTTTTCTTCCCCCCCTGACGGTTTCCCACTTACCTGACACGGGTTCTGGAGTATTTATCACCCTGAAAGTTGAGTCGATTAACTCCTCACTCTCCCTTACAAGCTGCAGGTCATCAATCTGCAACTCCATATCCCTAATTCGCTCCCTTAGTAACTGCATCTCGGTACACCTGGTGCAGATGTGGCCATTTGGGAGGGTGGAGGTCACCCATTGTTCCCACATCTGACGCTCAGTACAGAGCACTAACCCTATTGGCGTGACTCTGAATACGAAGGCAAATAACTCAGCTTACCTTTTCTCACTCACTCACTGAGCCGCACCTCACTGGCCGCTCCCTCCCTTTCACTCCTTTCATTGGCCCCTTGACCAATTAACCCCATCACTTTCTCCAAGCTCCTCCTCTTCCAACTCCCAGCCGAACCAAGTAGGCACAAGCCCTGGTAAGCCCCCGTCTTCTATAGCTTACCTTCTCATCACTTTCACCAAGCTCCTCCTCCTCTGACTCACAGCCCGACTCTCTCGAAGCTCCTCCTCCTCCAACTCCCAGCCGAACCAAGTAGGCCCAAGCCTCGGTAAGCCCCCGACTTTTATAGCTTACCTTCTCGTCACTTTCACCAAGCTCCTCCTCCTCCGACTCTCTCCAAGCTTCTCCTCCTCCTCCTCCGACTCCCAGCCGAACCAAGTAGATTCCCACCAAAGCACTAATTTCTACTGTGATGAAATGCTTTGACAGCTGGTCATGGCCAGAAATAACATGTACCTGTCACATTTGTGGCCCGAAATGTGAAGTTAATAAAACATTAAACACAAGTTTTATCAGGTAAACTTCTTAGTGTCTTTTTATTTTCCCGTTTTCCTTTGTTCTCTTGCTTGTGTTCTTATCTCTCTCTCAAACCACGTGACTTCCGGTATATCTCATACATATTCATTATCATGACATCCCTCCTTTAATCAGAAATAAACTTTACCTTCACTTACCAATATCCCTCGGAAACATACAAACATCGTAGCTAATGGTAATACTATAACTCAACTACATAAAGTTTACTTCCTACAGCATTCATACATGCACTTTATGATATAAGATTAAAATACTGTCCCAAAGTTCTTATTAAAACTATGGCACAAAGTCTTCGTATCGTTTGGGCACTTTCCGGTTTCGTTTCGGCCTGCCTGCGATATTGTCGTCGCTTCTCGGTTGTTCACTCTCAGCGTCGGAAATACTGCTCACCACGGCTTCAGGTGTTTCTGGCGCTCTAGTCACTTCATCAGGAGTGCTGGTAACTGCCTCTGGAACATCATCAGGTCTCTCAGTTTCAGCATCTCGTATTGGCCTTTCAACCTCTTCGCTCGATGTATCTCTGGACTGGTACCTTTTTACACCTGATACATTTCTCTTATACAGGACTCCAGTCGGAGACTTGACTGTCACCATACTGCCACTTCTGGATACGACAGTATAGGGTTGATGGTAATAAGGTGTGTCTAGCTTACCACCAGTTTCATGCCTCACTAGAACATTATCTCCTGGCATGATGTCTGAGTACTTGACTCCACGTTTCGAATCTGTGTACAGCTTTGCTGCACCTTTCTTTTCAGCATCGTGGTCCCTCATCTCCTGGTCGTCTCGGATTTCCTTTATTTCTGGCATTTTTGTGCGGATTTTTCTCCCAAAAAATGCTTCTGCAGGACTTTTTCCAGTGGTTGCATGAGGCGTTGCTCGATAGACAGCCACATAAGATAGCAATGCTTCTCGCCAATTTTGTCCTTCTGCATGTGCAATCCTCAATCATTTTTCAATGGACTGATTTTGTCTCTCTACTTCTCCGTTGGCTTGCAGCCATTTCGGAGTTACTTTATGATGGTGGATACCTGTGGTCCTCATGTATTCTGCAAATGTCTCTGAAATGAATTGTGGACCATTGTCAGAGTATAATGTAACAGGTAATCCATATCTTGCGAATATCTCTGCTAACGCTTGTATTGTTTTTTCAGTGGTTGTGGACTTCAACACCACGTACTCATAGTATCTGCTGTAGTAATCTATCACTACCATAATTGATTCACCCGTTGGTAAAGGTCCAAGAAAATCAACAGCTACGTCGATCCATGGTCCTATCGGAAGTTGCGTACTCCGGATCGGTTCTGGCGGATTACTCCTACTTGTGATTTGACATCCGTGACAAGTTTTAACAAATTTCTCTGCGTCTTTATCACAACTTGGCCACCATACCTTGGTCCTGAGGTTTTGCTTGGTACCAACAATGCCTAGGTGTCCTTCATGCGCTAAGGATACGATCTTCGGTCTCAATCTTTGCGGAATCACCAATCTGCAACCTCTTAATACACACTGTCCGATGCAACAAAGTTCGTCTCTAATGGGAATGTAAGCCTTGTGAGTACACTTGTCCCATTGTCCACTCTGTATGCATTCTCTTACTTCCATAAGTTCTGGATCACGTTCGGATTCTCTCTTGACCTCCTTTGTAGTCACAGCTTTCGGTGTCGCCTGAATAGATACGAAGCGTACAAAGCTCTCTGTTTCTGTTCCCAATTCTGACTTGGATTGTGGACCACCATCCTTCACCAATCTGGACAGTGGATCAGCAATGTTTGCTTTCCCTGCAATGTGGATTACTTTATATTTGTAGGGTTGTAGTCTGAGTACCCATCTCTCTATTCTGGCACATGGTTTGGATCTAGGTGCATAGATCACCTCTAATGGCTTATGATCTGTGATGAGTTCAAATTCAATGCCGTATAAATATGCATGGAACCTCTCACAGGCCCATACAAGTCCGAGTGCTTCTTTCTCTGTCTGAGAGTATCTTCTCTCCACATCTGATAACGATCTGCTGGCATAGGCAATGATTCTTGGTCCTCCATCATGCATCTGGACCAACACAGCTCCTAAACCAACTGGGCTGGCATCCGCTATGACTTTGGTTGATGCCGCTGGATCGTAATATCCAAGAGTTTTTGCATCTGTCAGGTTTTGCTTCAGCGCTGTGAACGCTTTCTTCTGCTCAGATCCAAAATGAAATGGTACACCTTTCCTGGTTAGTTTCCTTAGTGGTTCTGCCACTGTAGCGAAATTAGGAATGAACTTTGCACAAAAATTGACTAATCCCAGGAAACTCCTCACCTCTGTTGTGTTCTGAGGTGCATGTGCCTCTTCAATAGCTTTCACCTAGTCCTTCCAGTGTAAGTCTGTGTCCCATGAAGTCCATTTCTGACACACCGAACTGGCACCTGTTTCCATTCACGGTAAGGCCTGCCTCCTGTAGTCTAGATAGTACACGCCTCAACCGTTTGTTATGCTCTTCCTTCGTTGGTGTATGGACTATGATGTCGTCAGAAATGTTGGCAACTCCAGGAATGCCTTGAATCACTCGATGGATTTCATACTGGTAGATCTCCGAAGCTGCATTAATTCCAAATGATAGTCTCTTGTAACGATACAATCCACAGTGAGTCACAAATGTTGTTACATCTCAGGAACCTGGATCCAGCTCTAATTGATGATAGCCCCATTTCAAATCAATTTTTGAGAATACCTTGCTGGTAGTTAGTTCTTGAAGTACTTCCTCCACTGTTGGTATAGGGTGTCGTTCTCTAATTATAGCTTCATTGGCCATTCTCCTGTCAACACCTAGTCTTATGTCACCCTTTGGTTTGGGCACAATCACTACGGGACTGACCCATTGTGTTGAATGTTCCACCGGTTCAATAATGTCTTGTTCGATCAATTCTTTAATTTTGGCTTAGACTTTCCCACGAAGTCCAAACGGAGTTCGGCGCATTGGTTGTGCCTTGGGTTTGACCGTTTCATCTACCGCTAGCTTCAATTGTCGACCTTTCAGCTTTCCTACTCCTTGGAAGACTGTGGGGAATTCTTGCTTCATATCCTCGTATGACTGAATTGAATTGACACAAGCTCCAATATGAAGTATTGCCAGGTCTTGCGCTGTGCTTCTACTCAACAATGGTTCTCCCCTCTCTTCTATGACCATAAACTCTGCTTCGGTGTACTTATCTCCAGCTTCAACAGTTGCAGTAAAACATCCAATGGTCTGCAATGGCTTGGTTGCTGTGTATGGATACAGTTTCTTGGAACACTTCTTTGAGGTACAGATGATCTTTTTCCTTTTCAACTTCTCCCATGTCGATCAATCACATTACTGTCACTGCCTGAGTCTACAATGACCTGAACTGTCACTCCACCAATGATCACTGGGACCTTCTCATGACGTACTTCATTCAACGCAAATTGGTAACAACTCTGTTCCTCCTGGGTATCATCATCGTCACCGTCTATCTGGCGAATGGTATCTTTCTTTCCAGGATACTTTCCTTTCCCCCAGGCTTTGCCTTTGGAAGTTGTACTCTTCCTCTTCTGGTCTGCATTGGACTTGCTTTTGCACTTCTTTGCAAAGTGGTCCTTACCTCCACACTTTCTGCAAACTTTGCCTTTGGCCGGGCAATATGGGTCTTTTCCAAAGTGACCTCGGTTTCCACATCGATAACACTCCACGTCCTGTGTCGACGTATATCTTGGCTGATTATGGCGATGTGAGAGCCTCTTAATTTGCTGGCTTGAGTTGTCTTTCAGGGTCATGGTATGAAATTGCCCTTCAACAGCCTCTAATGCAGCAGCAATAGTTAAAGCATCGGTGAGTTCCAACTCACTTCCTCTTTCCAGTAAACGCCTTCTGAGTTTATCTGATCTGCAGTGCTGTATGACTTGATCCAATAATTGGTTGTCCAAATCAGCTGGCATGTAATTGCATCCAACAGCTAGCTGGCGTAGTCTCGTCACGTACTGAGCAATTGTCTGGCCATCTTCTTGTCTCGTTCTCCGAAACAAATGGCGTTGAAACATAGCATTCGGTGTCACTACATAGTGTGCATTTAATGCATCTACCGCTTTCCGGTACTCATCCTTTCTTCCAGTATTCAAAAGTGTCTTAAATGTTTCCCGAACTGAGGGTCCAGCAGTGAAAAGAAGTAACGCCCTTCTCTGCGCTTTTTGTTCAACTGTACCGGTATCTAGAAATAGGCCACGACTGTCGGCGTAGGATTCAAATTCTTCCAGCCATGCCTTCCACTTCACACTGCTTGCATCACCCGTTGGGTCAAAATGAGCAATTCCACTATGTGTTAGAAAGTCACCGTCTGCACCAGCCATGAGGAAATATTCCAGCCCCAAAAGTACTGAGTCACAGAGAAAATTCTTATCACCTTGAAGTTGTCTGTAAACCTCTGTAATCTTGTTTAGTCTTTAATTTTCTTCAAGCTTCTTTCATCCTCGTCGCCAATGTCACATTTGTGGCCCGAAATGTGAAGTTAATAAAACATTAAACACAAGTTTTATCAGGTAAACTTCTTAGTGTCTTTTTATTTTCCCGTTTTCCTTTGTTCTCTTGCTTGTGTTCTTATCTCTCTCTCATACCACGGGTGACTTCCGGTATATCTCATACATATTCATTATCATGACAGTACCTATGCAAAGATCTGGACCCGCTACAATTCTCCTATTGTCACAATCACTCCACAGCAGATGCAATATTGCTAGCTCTCCACTTGGGTCTGAATTATCTCAAAAACAGCAACTCATATACAAGGCTGGTCTTCATCGACTACAGTTCGGACTTCAGCACCATTATTCCATCAGTGCTGGTCAAGAAGCTACAAACTCTGGGCTTCTGTACCCCCTCTGCAACTGGATCTTTGACTTTCTCATCGGAAGACCACAGACAGTATGAATTGGAAACAATGTCTCCTCCTCACTGATGATCAACACAGGCATTCCCCAAGGATGCATGTTAGCCCACTGATCTACTCATTATACACCCATGACTGTATGGCCAGGGCAGGCACAAGTCCCATGCTATCTACAAGTTTGCCGATGTTGTTGGCAGAATCACAAGCTGTAATGAGGAAACATACAGGAGGGAGATAGATCAACTCATTGCATGTTATCACGACAACAACCTTGCGCTCAACGTTAGCAAAATCAGGCAGATGATTGTTGACATCAAGAGGAAGTCAGGGGAACATGACCCAGTCCTCATCGAGGGCTCCATGGTGGAGAGATTCAAGAAATTCAAATTCCTGGGTATCAACATCTCTGAGGATCTGTCTTGGAGCCTCCATTTTGATGCAATCACAAAGAAGGCCCACCAGCAGCTATACTTTGTGAGATGTTTGAAGAGATTCGGTATAATCACCAAAAACTCTTGAAAACTTCTACAGGTGTACTATGGAGAGCATTCTGGCTGGTTACATCACTGCCTGGTAATGGAGGCACCAACTCTCAGGACAAGAATAAACTCCAGAGGGTTGTTAACTCGGCCTGCGACATTACAGGCCCCAGACTTCACTCCATCGAGGACATCTACATGAGACAGTGTTTTAAAAAAGCAGCCTTTATCCTCAAAGACCCCACCACCCAGGCCGTGCCCTCTTCACTCTGCTGCCATCGGGGAAAAGGTACAGGAGCCGAAAGACAAGCCTCAGCGGCACAAGGACAGGTACTTCCCCGCTGCCATCAGATCCCTGAATAATCGATGAACTATTTTTATTTACTTTTTTTTATAGTAATGATGTAAAATGGTTATAATATAAACGTTTTCTCTATGACGCTGCTGCAAAAGCACTGAATTTTGTGACTTGTTCATGACAATAAATTCTGATTCTGAGATGCTCCCACTGTGGTCTCCTCTACATAGTAAAGACTCGACTCAGTCTGGGAATCGCTCCTTGAGCATCTTGGCTCTGTCCTCTGCAACAGCAGGGATTCCCCCAGTGGCCACCCATTTCAGTTCCCTGCCCCATTTCCTTGTCCACGGTCAGACTGAGACCACCAACATATTGGAGGAACAACACCTCTTATTCTGTCTGGGCACCCTCCAACTGGATGGCATTAATATAAGGCCCTTACATGAAAAGAAAAGAGATTCTCCACCCTTACGACAGGAGACTCACCTTCTTGAAGGCGCCGACTGCAATCCCTCTCGGGGAAGGATAATCGGCGGAGCGCTGCACTCCGCTGCCTCGCATGAATGTACAGCCGCAGCAAGTGGCTGCTTAGGAGCGGGCTAATGATGCCGTCAGCCCGTGACCCATCTTCTAACTCACCTCTCTCCCTCCATGACCTCCCTCAAGGCAGGGTGGCCAGTGGGAGCTGTCAGGGCAGGGGCAACTGGGAGGACCCAGCTGGTGCGGGCTGTGACAGTTCCATCGGCCGCTCCTGCACCTCACCTGGCTGCTTCATCCTTTGAGGCCGCTCTCTGCAGCTCAAAGTGTGGCAGAGCAATGGCCGTCTTCCCTACCCATAATCCCTCACACAGCTAGAACTGTTCTAGGAAACACAGAGCGGTTCCAGCTGTGTGGGGGATTATGGGTAGGGAAGACGGCCATTGCTCTGCCGTGTATTAATGATGCGTGATGGTATGGCTCCAAAGGCTCTTGGGGGGGATGGGCCTTATGAGACACCCCTCGACATGAATGCAATGCAGGTGCTGCCTCCTCAGGCTGCTCCAAGAGAGGTAAGTTTATGTTTTCTCTCTGCTTTTGTAGCCAGCCTTCAGGTGGAGGCCTGACATGAAAGGGCCTATAGACTTCTTCAGTTTCCGCTACATCAAACCCCACCCCCAGTCTCTCACTTTCCCTATCCCTATGTCTCATTTTCTCTACCTCTGTCACCCTTTCCCTCTGCCCTCTTTCCCCCAGTTCTGCTTTCACAGAGCCAAAAGCAACTCCCCCTCTACCTCGGGTCAATTCTCACCTTTCCTGTGTCCCATCCATATCCAATTAACACCTTTTGCCTTGCTCTGTACTCTTCCCCCTGCCTTTTCTTTCCTTCTCCCAGTCTTTTAATTCAGGTGACTATTGGTATCTGCTTTTTAACGCATACCTTGACAAAGGATACAGGCTTGAAATGTCCGTTATATATCTTTGCCTCAGATGGATGCAACGGGACTAACACACCAGAGGGAACAAGAAGAGACAGGATGGACTGCAGCCCAGGCAGTGTCCCTAGAAAGAAACATTCAGTCAACATTTCAGGTTGAGACTGTTTGCCAAGTCACAGCCTGACAGAGGAGAGGAGGAGTCTCTGATTTATGTTTTTTTTTAAATAAAGAAAATGTCAGTGAAAACAGGACTGTTGGAACAGGCACTAAATGCCTCCTGGTCTTTATTTTGTGGTGGGAAGGGGAGGGGGTGGTAGAATTTATTAATTGTTAATTCCTCTCTTAGCCTCTCATAACTAAAATGGAATAATACTTTTAGTTACAAAGAACAGACATTAGTGTTCAAAAGACCGGCTGTAATATGTCTTGACAGCTGTGGTGACGACCTGGCCAACTTTGCTTGAACGTCTCAGTGGCGAATTAGAGGTCCATGCTTCCACTGGAAGAACACAGCCCCACAGCATGTCTTCCTCCACACGGTATGTGATTCCTCCATCCAGATCCACTTGTGAGAAGCAGCCCATTGATAGGGCCTGAGGAATCCCTGAGATTCCTCACTTAGGATGAGCTCTGTGTGCATGAGCATCCCACTAGTGGCAGGAAAGTGAGAAGAAAGGCAGTCGCAGGCCTGCTGGAGAGCACTGCTCCATGCATGTCCACTCTTAGTAAGACTCAACCATCCCCACTCTGCCTTCACTGACCCATTCTGGCTTTGGATTCAGAAACATCTCATTCTTATTCCCATTCTTTGGAATATCATCCAGTTTTTAATCCAACCAGATCAGATTCTATATGTTGCCATGTAATAAAAGAGAAATTGCCTTTAGTCTGCCATAAAACAAAGAGTCACTATTAACATTGCTGGCCGCCCATTACAATTTGAGAAAGAGAAGCAAAAGAGAGTCCCCTCCGCCCATGGATTTGCCTCCAGTGCTCCCGTAGCCTCTGCAACCCGAGTCCAGATCAAAACCTCTGACATGAAAAGAAGCATTCAACGTCCAGGGCCCTTTGGAAGCCTTTCCTGCCCCTCAATGCCCTCTCAAATCCTGGTTCCTGAACTTCCTCAAACTACCCTAACCCCAATCATAAACTACCCCAGGACCAGCAAAATATGTCTGCACTGCTGAAGCATCACTGGCACTGAATATTTATCTCGGCTTTTGTATTTATTATCTCATTTTTCTGTCTTATGCCACTTTGTGGCCATTTATACTACTATAGTTGGTGTATAGTGGATGCAACATGTAAGGATTTTGGTGTCTGTACATTGTACTTATCAACTCCTTCCTCTTATTTCAATTCTACCACCACACCCCATCCTACAATCCTCCAACAACTTTTAATTTTATTTCTTGCTTGTCCTGCCAAATGAGCACATCACTGGGGTGCCCTGACAAGCAAAGTCAAGAATGCCCTCCCTAAACCTTTCCACCAATCTCTCTTCCACTTGTAGACCTTAAATCTTCCATGCTTTAATTAATGATATTTTTTCATTTGCTCTGGAAAATGCCTGGGGCTGAGTATTCAGCTCCATTGCAGATGCTCAGTGGAGGGGGGGGGGGGGGGGTGGGGGGCTATTGGTGTAACAATGTAACAGAACCATCCCAACAACATCTTCCAAGTGACTGACATCCCTTTGCACCCACATAAACAGGGTAGTTTAACTTTCTTTCTGCAGGTGGAGCCTGCAAATTCAGCTGTTCCCACCCCCCTCCCCACCCCCGAGTCAGACCACCCAAAAGCAAAATACAGCACATTCGCAGAATGGTGACAGTAGGGAAGGAGGCCATTCACCCCTTCCTGATTATACCAGCTCTATTTTAGGCCCACTCCAAAGCAACCCTGTGATTTGTCCCTCAGGAATATTTGCCCTACTTGGCATTAAATACTTGCAGTTAGGACTAACACTTGCTTCTAAATGAAGCAATTAGTAATAATAGAAAGAAAAAGAAAAATTCCCACTGTAAATAAGTAACCACAAAGGTATCAACAAATCTTATCCAAAGGCTCAGTTTGGCATTGCCATTGTCAGTCCTTCTGTTATCATGGCAAGTCAGAGACAGGCGTAACTACTACTGATTGAAAGACAAAAGTCTGCAGATGCTGTTGAGTGTAGTAAAAACACAGAAATGCTCAGGCCCAAATGGTTGGTTATACATCTTTACCACCTATGGATGCTGCAAGACCTGATGAGTTTCTCCAGCATTTCTGTGTTTTTACAAACCGTCAGTTGTTTAGTTCCGTTGCCATCAGCTGTAGTACACAAAGAATCCTTGTGTTTGGTGCTGTTCAGAGACCAAACTCAAAGCTATCAGTAATTTGGACAGGCCACACACACATCATCCACAATTCAGAGGTGCTCTTCCCAACTTCCCGATGCATCGCACAATAACGGTTCCAAGTGGAGACACAGGAGCCAATCTAAGCAAAGGCAGGCACCAACTGTGAAATTCAGCCCTGCCTTCAATACCCTAACTGTGAGGTCCGAAACCATTTTCCTTCTTAACCAAAGTTGGTGTATTGACCGTAATGCAATTGTAAACAGTATGGAGTGCCATCGTTGGCATGTGCATCAAGAAACACTAATTGAAGAAAGAATTCAATTTATTATTTACCTTTCTGCACTTATATTCCGCAAGAGGATAGGGTGACACAGTTAGCCTAGTGGTTAGCGCAACACTAGAGTAAGTATTGGTGCATTCTTTCCTTCTTTCCGTGACCTGTGTGGGTTTCCTTTGTGTGTTCTGGTTTCCACCCACCCCCCAAAAATGTACGGGGTTTATAGGTTCATTGGTGTAATTGGGCAGCAAGGGCCCGTGAGCCAGACGGGCCTGTAACCGTGCTGTAACTCAAAATTAAAATTAAATTAGATCAATTAATATTCACAGTGGCAATTAGTGCAAGAAAATAAGAACATTTCAGTGGTACAGACTGATCTTTTTGTTGTCCTAAACCTCGAGCCTACAGGAAGGTTCAAGAGCCTGATAGGTATTGAATAAAAACTGTTCTAGAACTGCCAGGCTTAGAGGTGCTGGACCTCGGGCTTCATCTGCCTGAAGGTAGCAGTGAGCAGAGGTTGTGATCAGGATGATATGGGTCCTTTATGATGTTGACTGCCTTCTTGAGGTGGTGCCTCACATGCTGTGCAGATGGGAGGTCGATGCCAAGTTCGATTGGCTCAGCCATTAGCTTCTCTTTGCATAAATAAAGTATATTGGCTCAACACATAATACATCAGAATTAATATGGAATCTTGTCACACCGAACATGGCCATTCATCCCATTCTTTTAGTCCTCAAGCCTTGTTTCTTTTTCAGCTATTCTGTTGTGTTGGAATATCACCATTGATCGGCTCACGTGACCATCTCAACAGGTTACTCCACATTAGAACAGCTTGTTGCCCAAAATGGCTTTCCCCTCCTTCCATCAAATGTGATTTTATTGAGTCAAACACATTATTATAAAAAAGTAAATATGGCCTATGACCTAATCAAATTGCTTTGTGTCTTGATGTGATCCCAGAGGAAGGTCTACATCAGCCAAGTTTCCTGCCTGTAATTGTTATTCAGCTCCCAATGGAGATGGGTGTGGAGGAGTGTTCAGCCAACGTTCTCTGAGATTGTTCAACCATCCAGTAACTTGCCTCAGTCCTGACCCTAGCAGTTCAAAGACTATTGACAGAACTTATTTCCCTGCAGCAGGTTTCATCAAAAAAACAAATGTCAATTTTGGCTCTGAAGAAGAGTCTCAGACCTGAAACATCAACTTCTTTTTTAAAACACAGTAGAAGCTGATTCTGCCCATTTCAACCTATCCTGCCCAATTACATCCAATTAACCTACATCCCCATATGTTTTGTTGGGAGAAAACCAGAGCATGGGGGGGGACATACAAACTCCTTACTGATAGTACCAAATTGGAACCCAAGTTGCTAACGTTGTCGCAGGATTGTACTCACTGCTATGCTAAATATGCCGCCCTCTACACTAACTGTGCCCACTGACCTGCAGAGGTTTTCAGGGCACCTTTGGTTCAATGGGTAGAAAACTTCTGCTCTAAATCAGCTTCCATTCCAGAGTCAAGAGCACCGGTGTGTTACAGAGGGAATATACAGAATAATATTCTCCCCTCTTAGTTCCCATGGCACTGTTCAAAGAACGCGAGGGGCATTCTTGTCCGTGCCCTGGAGTGATTTTTCCCCAAACACAATCCATGTAGGATTCCTCCAGATGCTCCAGCTTCCTCCCACACCTCAAAGATATGCAGGTTGGTAAGGTAATTGACAGCTGTAAGTTACCATAGGAACATGAAATCATAAGGCATAGGAGCAGAAATAGGCCATTTAGCCCCTCATCTGCCCCCATACACTCATCAGTTAATCCATTTTCACCCTCAGCCCCACTGTCCGCCCTCCTCCCTTTAACCATTAACCCTGGCTAATCAAGAACATATCAATCTCTGCCTTAAATGCACCCAATGATTTGCCTCCACAGCTGCATGTGGCTACAAACACCACAGATTCACCACAAATTCATCCGTATGTAAATCATGAAAATATGTAGACACCCTGCTTGAAGTAAAAAAAAACACAAAATGCTGGAGATGCTCAGCAGGTCAAACAGGGTCCTTTATGTAGCAAAGGTAAAGCTACATAACTGACGTTTTGGGCTTGAGATCTTCATCAAGGTATGGAAGAATGTCGACAACCATCGGGGGTGGGGGTGGTGGAAGGCAGGAGATGATAGATGGAGAAAGGAGGGGAGGGGACAACAGCGATTAGAGGGGGGAGGGGGAAGGAAAGGGGAGAACTGGAAAATATGGAAAGGGGGAGGGGAAGGAAAATGCAAGGAGGTTAGCCAACAGCAAAGAAGTCAATGCTAAAGCCATCTGGGTGGAGGGTGCCCAGAGAGAAAATAAGGTGTGGTTCCCCAATCTGCAGGTGATCAGGGTAGGATAGTACATAAGGCTGCTGTGGACAGACATGTGTGCATGGGATTGTGAATCAGATTGAAATGGTTGGCTACTGGGAGGTCTCTGCTGTAGTGGAGGTGCTCAGCAAACTCCCAATCTGCGACCGGTCCTTCCGATGAAGAGAAGGCCACAAAGGGAGCACCAGATGCAGTATGTCATTCCGGTGGATACACAAGTGAAGTATTCCTTCACTTGAAAGGCCTGTTTGGGGCCCCAGACTGTGGTGAGGGAAGAGGTGTGGGCACAAGTGTTGCATCACCTGCGGCCACAGGGAAAGGTGGGCAGTAGGTGGAGAGGGATGAGTGCACAAGGGAATCTTGTTGGGAGTGGTTCCTATGGAAGGCAGACAGGGGAGGAGAAGGGATAATGTGTCTGGTAGTGGGAAATTCCAGCAGACAATGTGTTGGATGCAGAGGCTGGTGAAGAGGTAGGAGAGGATGAGGGGAATTCTATGTTTGTTGCATCTGGAGGGAGAGGGAGCCAGGGCAAATGAGCAGGAAATTGAGGAGATGTAGGTGAGGGCTGAGTTGATGATGGTGGAGAGGAAGCCACATTTGTGGAAGAAGGCAGACATCTCAGAAGACCTGGACTGGAAGATCTCATCTTGGGAACAGATGTGGCAGAATCAGAGAAATTGAGAGAAAGGGATGAACCCACCCTTGTTGGGGACAGGGTGTGAGAAAGTGTAGTCCAGGTAGTTGTGGGAGTTAGAGGGTTTGTAATATATGTAAGTGGAATGTTCGTCTCCAGAGATGGAGACAGAGAGATCCAGGAAGGGGAGAATGTTGTCAGTGATGGGCCAGGTGAGTTTAAGATCAGGATGGAAGTTGGCTGTGAAGTGGATGAAGCTGACAAGCTCATCATGGGTACATGAGGCAGTCCCAATGTAGTCATCGATATACCAGAGGAAGAATTGTGGGGTCTTGCCTGTGTAGGCTTGTAGCATGGATTGCTCCACAAAGCCCACAAACAGGCAGGCGTAGCTGGGACCCATGTGGGTACCTCTGGCTACTCCTTTGCTTTGGAAGAATTGAGACGAGTAAAAGGAGAAGTTACTTAGAGTGAGCCAGGCAGAGGAGGGTGGTGGTTGAGGGTGACTGGTCAGTTCCTTGGTCCAGGAGGAAGTGAAGTGCTTTCAGACCTTCTGTGTGGGGGATGGAGATATAAATGGATTGGACATCCATCGTGAGGCGGTCCAGTTGGGGAATCTGAAGTCATTTGTTATGAGCCCAGAGGACCCCAAAACCCAGCAGCAATAGAAATTCACCAAGCCAAATGGTTACTTAAACAAAAGTTGCTTTTAATGATCTTTAAGCATGAAAACAGGATCAAACTTTAACTTATTACTATTTAACTTAACCTAATTTAACCCCCTTCTAATTCTAAGCGCATGTAATGTTATACAAGTTCAAAAAAGTTCTTTGATTCACAGTCCAATCTCACTTCTCATTCCTCCAAGTTTACTGGTTGCAGGCAATTCTTATACTGTGCACCAGGGTTTGGTGCGTGAATGGTAAATTGTTACCACTCAGGAAGATTTTCTTGACATTCTTGTTGGTTTTCAGAGAGAGATTTGTTGCTTTTTGGACACCCACAACTGATTCTTTCCGATCAGCCACTTCAGTGTCTTGCTGAAGAAACTTGTCTCATCAGGGTTCTCCAGATAACCTCTTTCTTTTAGATCACCACAGAGTTCCTTTTTGTTTCCCTTATTTCAAGTGAAATATTATACAGCCAGTCCTCTCCTCATGTATGCACCACAACCCATCTTCAAAATGGTTTATTCCCACAAGCTTGCCAGCTTGTCACATTCCAGTCCCAGCTGCTGCTGCTAAACTGTAGAACTGAATTCTCTCTCTCTCTCTCTCACTCAGAGAAAACCGTATGTCTCTCTTAGAACAGCAAACTGCACTAAGACTGCTGAGTTCATTCATTTGTTGCTTTCCAAAACAATAATCCACTACTCCACAGCATATCTAATTAACACCTACTTGTGAAGTGCTTATATAATAGACATTCTTCAGAGTTTGTGCAAAGGCGCTCGGAGCCTGAAGTGTCTGGCTTGAGCAGAGCTCCAGCATTTTAAATGAGATCTGTTCTGAAGTGCTTGTATCTGTGGGTGACCTAACTAAAAACCCCACACAATTTATCTCCTTTAAAACATATCTATATACAATATAAAATATAGCATAATCTGTCACACTTTGAAGAAATGGAGGGCATGTGTGATATTGTGGATTTAGGTGGGAAGGGATTGGACCAGAGAGAAAAACTGCTCTCCGAAGGGAGTTCTGTGGGACTCTCTCTCATTGCTCCCCATCTGTATAAAATCCGTTCCCACCATGATTCCCTCATGTAATCATCCTTCCCCACCTACTGATCTCCCCCCCTCATCCCAGCACCTTCCTCTTTGGCCACAGGAGGCGCAACACTTGCACCACACCTCCTCCCTCCCTCACCACCGTCCGGGGTTGCAAACAGACCTTTAAAGTGAGGCAACACTTCACTTATGTAACCGCAGGAGGGATCTACTGCATCAGTGCTCCCTTTGAGGCCTTCTCTACATTGAAGAGACTGCATGCAGACTGGGAGATCACTTTGCTGAGCACCTTAGCTCTGTCCGCAGCAGTGACGTGGACCTTCCAGTGACTAACCATTTCTGTTCTGGTTCTGCTCTATCTCTCTCCCTTTTTGCTGTTTCCTTCTCACCTCTCCCCCTTATCATAAACAATTAACACCTTTTGTTGGTCAGGGCCCCTCCCCCAGCCAGAACTGTCTCTATTCTAAGATTTCCTGTTTTTCGCTTATCCTTTGCTCATTTCTTGAAGAAGGGCTCAGATCCGAAATGTCGGGAATATATCTTTTTCTCCTAGGGACCCTGCAAGACCGGCTGAGTTCCTCCAGCATTTTGGTGTGTTTTTACTACAATCACAGTGTCTGTAGCCGATCGTTTCACTCATTTAGTAGTATTTCAAGGCTATGTGGATGTACATTGACTGTAGGATACTGTGATAGCCAAATAACATCCCTTTTACATCTCTCTGGTGTAAATTCAAGGTAGGAAAGTTTGAAGTTCATGTCCTTAAGCCTTTGGAACACCAATGAACCTCACACTCAATGTCAGCAAATGTTAGGAGGTAATTGTGGACGTTAGGAAGAAAAAGCAGAGGTGTATGATCCAATGATCATGGGGGATCGGAGGTTGTAGAGCTCGTCGAAAGAACCAAAGACTTGTTGATCCAAGCCAAGGCTTTTATTAGCAAAAGACAGGAGCTCTTCACAGGTGGCCGACCAGTCCGGAATGATCCGACCTGGCTAGAGACACAACCCTTTAAGGCCCAGACATTAGGTGTGGCTTAGCTCTCAGCCAATCGCTGTAAGCACAGTCTAGATACTGTAACTATATACACTATATACATTGGTGATAGATCTGTACTATCACAGAGGTGGAGAGGATGAGTAAATTTAAATTCATGGAAGACACCGCAGTATCTCAGAGGATCTTTCCTGGACACAATACACTGATGTCATTGTGAAGAAAGCACATCAGCGCCTCTATTTCCTCACGCATTTGTGGAGGTTTAGTATGACATCGGAAACCTTGGTAAGCTTCTCCCGACATAGTGGAAAATGTGCTGACGAGCTACATCATGATCTGTTATGAGGTTACTAATACCTCTGAGTGAAAAGCCTTGCAAAAGGTAGTGGACATAGCCAGTACATCATAGGCAAAAGCTCTTCCCACCATGTGTGCTGGCCAGCTCTGAGATCTGGATCTGTTTAACTGCACTTAAATGACAGAGAACGGCAGATGCCAAAATCTTGAGTGATGGAGAGAAGCTGGGGGGAAAACAGTGGTCAAGCTCATCTGTGGACAGAAATGGTCAGGTCCCTTTATCGAGACTAAAGTGGGAAGGTGAGATATCAAGTATGCAAAAGGGGGGGGAATGAGGAATGGATGGGGAAGGGCCGAGGTGATAGGATACTGAACAGAAAGAGGTGGGAGTTGATGGTCATCACCTGGAATCATTCTGTGCATGGATTAGGTGGTGTGACTTAAGCAACACTGAAAGTTATTCATTGTAAAGCACTCTTGGAGGGACTTCCCAATCCAACCTATGTCACATCTCCAAGAATTTAACAGCAGCTTCATGTATTTCCAAAGTCAGCCACACCTTCTGTAGTTCAGAACACTTCTGGAGATCCTGGGTTTTCAAAAGATTCTAAAATTAGCTTCTTTCTTTCGGTTCTCTCCAGTTGGATCAAACTCCACATCATGCACGCTTCACAAGGTAGCTGATCATATCGCCCAGGTGGAACTGCAGACAAACTGTCTCTCAGTTGTGCCTGGAATCGGATCAAAGCTGCTTCTTACTTCCTGTTACATTTCTCCCCGGGTACATGGTTTCAGTTTCAAACGACCACCAGTGTGATGAACATCAGAATTGATGTCCGACTAAACATCTATGCCTCCCACAGCTCGCTCCACCAAATCTCTTTAACTGTTGCACGACCATTGCAGTGAGGAGAATCATACAGAACATCGGAATACATTGGACAAACAACTCCTGGAGTCCTCTCTGCCATCCAATAGGGTTGCAGCTAATCTGACCTGTCTCAGCTCTACACTCCTGTCTGTTCCTTGTGGCCCATGATTCCCTGACATCTCAGAATCAGAATTTTGTCATGAATATATCAAAAAATTCATTGTTATGCCGCAGCATCACAGAGCAAATATTTCTGCAAACCACATTATAGGTACATGTAAATAGAAATAGTTAAAGAAAAACAAAAAGACAAAGTAAGTAGTGTTGTGAGTGAGGAAACAGGTTTGGTAAGTCTCAAAGGCAAGGACCCTGGACACAGTTTTGATGAGGAAGGATTTTATTTACAGAAGGCAAGTGTGAGAAATGGTAACAGATGCAACACACACACACACACACACACACACACACACACACACACACACACACACACACACACACACACGGTACATGCAATGATCAAGAAAAATTCACTATGATGTCCCACCACCCCTTGACAGGGGTGCAATGGCTCTATGCTACAAGGGACACTAATTAAACCTTTTTTATTTCCACTCACATACCAGTTTAAGTATTCCCTATGTCATAGGTCCTCTATGATTAGTACGGGATTGTTTAAGATGGTATGTGGGTGGAAAGAAAAAGGTTGAAAACCACTGTTTTAATCATACCTAATTGACTTGTTAAGTGCGCGGTTTCATAACTCCAAAGGAAATGGGCCGATGGCAATTTTTCTCACGCAAAATATTTCAGTAACAATTGGGTCTAGAGCAGTGATTCTCAACCTTCTCTTCCCATTCACATCCTACCTTAAGCAATCCCTTACCAATCACAGAGCCCCAATGGCATAGGAATTACTTAAAGTCATATGTGAGTGGAAAGAATTAAACGCTCCCAACCCTTTTAACAATGCAGACCTTGCCAACAGTTTCTCTCCAGTGCCCTTCTACATTTATAGGCCTGGAGTGAAGCAAGGTGGTCCCAAGCTGGCAAAGAGGGAGAACAAAGAACACATGGCACCTTTATAATGTTGGAGGTTCCAGCCCAGCTCATTAGCAGGAACCAATGGCTCAGTGCCAGGAGGGTTAAGCCAATGGCCCAAGGCCAAGAATTGGCAGGCTGGAGAGTCCAGTCCAGCAGCGAGGTGCACTAATTGGTGGGGCAGAATCAAACCTTGATTGGCAGCTGGTGTGTCCTCTGACTAGGTAGGGGGCAGTGCTGTCGCATGACAGCCATGACCATTCCCAATACAGGTAGTGACTATGGTTCATTGATTATTCAGGAATCCGATAGCAGTGGGGAAGAACCTGTTCTTGTGTCATTGAGTGCTCGTCTTTAGGTTCCTGTATCTTTTACCCAATGGTAGCAAAATGAAAAGGGCATAGCCTGGGTGGTGGGGGTCTTTGAGAATAGAAGCTGCTTTTTTTAAGACTGCCTCATGTAGATGTCCTCAATGGAGTGAAGTCTGGTGCCTATAATGTTGCAGCCTGAGTTAACAACCCTCTGGAGTTTATTCTTGTCCTCAGACTTGGCACCTCCATACCAGGCATCCAGCCAGTAAGTTCTCTATGGTTTTCAAGAATCTATGGTGACATAGTGAATCTCCTCAGACACCTCACAAAGTATAACTGCCGGCGAGACATCTTCATGATTGCATTCAGGACAGATGCTCAGAGATGTTGACATCCAGGAATCTGAAGTTCTTGACCCTTCACACTACTGAGAGCACTACTGTGTTCTCTTGCATTCCTTCTGAAGTCCTCAATCAACTCTTTGGTTTTTGTCATCATTGAGTGTAAGGTGCTTGTTGTGACGCCACTCAACTAGCTCATCTATCTCCCTCCTATAGGCTTCCTGATTGTCTTCTGTGATTCTGCCGACAACCATGGTGTTATCGGCAAACTTGTAAGCAGCATTTGATTGTGCCTGGCCACGCAGTCATGAGGTAGAATGAGTAGAGGAGTGGGCTAAGCACACATCCTTGAGGTGCATCTATGTTGAATCATCAGTGAGGAGGGGACTTTATTTCCAATTTGTGCTGACTGTGGTCTTCCAATGAGGATCCAGTTGTGGAGGGGGTGCAGAGCCCCAGGTGTTGGAGCTTGTTGACTAGAACTGAGAGAATAATGGCTGAGCTAGAGTCGATGAAGAATAGCCAGATGCATGAGATGTTATTTGCATGATTCAGAGCTGAGAGGAGAGCCATTGGAGCAATTGTGATGGTAGACAAATAGCAAGTTGGACAGATAGTCATTGAGGCAGCTCACTCTGCTCTTGGGCTCTGGTATAAAGGATGCCCTTTTGAAGCAGGTGAGAACTTCCGTCTGCAACAGTGAGAAATATTTATACCCAACAGTTCCAGCTCCACCCTTCCCTGGGCCAAGGAGTGTCAGTAATGTTCAAGAAAAAAAATTCTCTTTGTCTCTGTTTTAAATGGGATATTCCCAAGTTTTGGATTCATCTGTGAAGAGCCAAGATCTTCTCAACATTTCACTTGTCAAAATTGTTACCTGTGCTGCAATAAGATCGCCTCTCACTCGTCAAAACAGCAGTGAGTAGGAATCCAACCTATCTATCCCGGGAATCAACTTAGAAATAAAAATAAAAATGCTGGAGAAACTCAGCAGGTCAAAGAATCTTATCTGAACACTTATCTGAAAACTGCCTCCATTGCAAGTCCACCTGGCCTGAAATAAGGAGATAGAAACTAGTGTGAGCAGCACTCTGTATATGTCAATAACAAGACTTCCTGAATCTCATTCACTTTCCCTCTTCTATTTGCCTTCCCATTTACTTACTGAACCCGTGTCCTGATGATCTATTATTGTCATACAGCACGGAAGCAGCCCCTTCAGCCCACTGACCCTGTGCTAAACTTCAGATTAATCCCATTTTATTCTCCAGACATTCCCGTCAACTTCCCCCCAGAGTTTCTGCACAGACAGGTCAGCATTGAACTCGGGTCGCTGGAGGTGTGAGAGCTGTACTACTGTGCTGGCCATCAATATGGCTCGTGAATGAGGAGTCAGTCTTCTCTTCATATTTCAACAATATTCTGATGAAAGCTCACAATCACTTGTTGTTGAGCTTACAATGGCTTGGTGATAACTCACTGTTTCGGTATGACCTTACCATGCCTTACTGATGCCCTCACAATGCCATGATGAACTCACCATTATATTGGGGATGACCTAGGCAAGGGTGGTCTCTGTTATGCTCTTCCCCACAATAGAGCACTGTGGTCTCGAATTTAGGGGCTAGTTCTGCTTTCTTCATCGCGGTGTATCTGAAAATGGACATTTTACCCAAAATTTTACACCTTTTGCGACATTCCCACTCTGAATTCTGTATATTCCGCAGGCACGTTCTCTTGTGATTTATTCACTCCATTGTGCCTGTTTGTACCTCAATTGCAAAGGCCTGTTAAAAAAGGTCCTGTTAGAAGCATTACATGGGAAATTATACCAAACCCGTGCAGGAGTAATCTACATTGGGCACTCCTAGGTCCGACTGGTCTTTGCAATTCATTAATATAACTTCCCTGCTTATCTCTGGTTCCTGAAGCCCATCCCACCCCCACTCCCCACTTGATCCTTCCACCACCCCCCCACTTCTCAATGGTTCAAGCCCCAACTCACTGATCTTTTTACCTCTAACACCACTAATTGACTTCCCTCCCAACAGCTCCCTAGTCAGCCCATATCTACAGGCCTTGAACAACTAAAGCCAATGACGGGGATTCTGATCCCCATCCACAACCCTCAGCCACTCACTCAATTGCAAAACCAATCCCCCCCCCACCATTCCTGAACTGGGTCTTGCAGGCTCCTTCCAACTCAAGCCCAGGACCAATCAGCAACTCATCCATTCCCAGATCCAGTGAGTCCAAGCCTTCTGGACTTCAACTGCAGTTCCCACCGCAGAGTGGCCACAGTCTGTCTCGCACCGTTTGCTCTCTGAACCCTGCCTCACATTCCCAACTCATGAATGAGTCAGATGCTGGATTATTAGGATTTCTGAACATCTGATGCCAGACTATCTACATCTTTGCAATAATTAAGAGTGAATAGTAATTAAATAATATTGAATTGAATCTGTTCTGAAAAACTTTGTTTTGCCGGTTATCCAGGGGGGTCAACCTTGAGTACAGGTGGGGTGGAGGAGCCCTGGATGGGATGGAATCTTTTCTTTCTTTTAAAATTATTATTATTCAGTAAATCTATATAAATTAAGTATAATTATACATTTGGATTGGTATCATATAATATAGAAATAACAAAACATGGATTCATATTCCAACCTAAACATTTTGGGATGGGTCCTTTTCTATGCTGGCAGCTTTTCCAAGGTGGCATGGGGAACAAACAGAGTTGATGGAGCAGTGAAAGGGTTTGTGTGACTGTAGTGGACACAGGGGACCTGCTAAATCTCTTTAGACTTCTGAAGAAGTAGAGGGATTGATGCACTTTCTGCGTAGTGGCATCAATGGGTTTGGACCAGGACAGGTTGTTAGTGATATTTACATGTGAAAACTTAAAGTTCTCTCACATAATAATCATAATTGCAATGAATTTATTGCCAAGTAAATTATATAATTAACATTTACACCAAAATTCTTATTTGCCACTGCTGAACAGGTACTTTGTTAACAAAAAGCAACTGCAATATTAATTCAATAAAAAAGAGACAATAAATGCAAAATATAGATTGATCATAAATATTTACTGTTAGTGTCGTGAGAGAAAAATATGGCATTTCAATGGTCCAGAAATGTCTTCATGTGACGTTGGAGTATTTTATGACCAGTGTAGTATGGAGAGATTCACGATCCCTGAGAGCTGTTGGAAAGGAAGAGTTCCTGAACATAGAGGCTCTGGTCTTCAGGCTACTGCACCTTCTACTTGAAGTCCGCGGTGAGGAGAGGTTGTAACCAGGGTGGAAGGGGTCCTTTATGATGTGGGCTGCCTTCTTGAGGCAGTGCCCTACACAGATGTTTGCCATGGGTGGAAGGTCATAGCTTGTGATGAACTTGGATATGTTTGCTGCCTTCTGCGTTCCAGGCCACATGGGTTGCCAAACCAGAGTAATGGAGCAGAATAATGGCAAAAGTAACAGGGACAAATACTGCAGACCATTCAAGAAGAATTGGAAATAAATGCCACAAGGCAAGAAGATGAGAGCTTGCTGTAAGTGTGGACGGGGAGGGAGGCGTGACATGCAGACCAGCCATTCTCAACCGGGGCCACAGCACCTTTAAGAGGGGCTACAGTCTGATATCATAAAATATTTTTTTGTTTTTTATGTAGTTGGTAGGAAGAAACCAACTAAACGACTGTTTCACAGGGAAAGGGACCCATAAACTTTGTGCAGAGCCCTAAAGGGGCCAATAAACACAAAAAGGTTGAGAATGGCTGATGTAGACAAGAGGGGAGCAAATCAATAAGAAAGAACACAAAGAGCAATCGAGGAGTTGTATGGGAAGTTCAGGAGGTGACTACAAGAAGATTCTTTGTTGCTCTGGATGCACAGCGGCTAACTGATTCTTCATATTATAGTCAGACACATCCAGCTGCTCCTTGGATAGTGCATTTGGGTTCACCTTCACTCAGGCAGGAGATGCATTGGGTGAACATGACAGGCATCAGATATGTTAGCAGTGTGACTGTGCGGGGACAATGCTGTGACTTCCCAATCCAATCTAACATGATGCTCATGTCACACCTCTGAGAATTTAGTAGCTGCTTCATGTATTTCCAAAGTTGGCCTCCCTCCCTACAATTCTCTCTCCAGTAGTTCAGAGCACTAAAAACTGCTTTCAGGGATTAATAAACTAACAGGAGACTTGGCAACAGCTCCCGATCACTGCACAGTTCCCCAGAGGGCCTCTTACTGCCGAGCCAAGAATGATTGCTGTGAGAGGAATTATAACACAGGTAGCTTACTCGTTCATCTGGAACTGCATTCAACCATGCATCAACTCTCCGACACACAACTCAAACAACTGAGGAACAGGCTTGTGTGTGCCTGCCATTGCTACTGCTGCCTCTGAGGAGAGATTTGTGGATTCACTCCAGGGACCAGAGCAGAAAATCCAGTCCAGGGACTCCAGCAAGAGCAGGCCAGTGTAACGCTGAGAGAAGCACTGCAGCAGGCTCTGCAGAAGTTCAGTCGTCTCCCTGCTCTCCATCGAAGGTTCCCTTGTTCTTTTTTTTTTAATTTTTTTATTTTTCACACCATAAATCACAATAGCCATGATATACACTTTTTCTTTTTCACACATTTACAGTGACTTTTTCTCCCCCCCCCCTCCCTCCTCCCAAGCCACCCCCCCACCCCCCCACTCTCATCCATTTTAGGTATACAATCTAGGTTGCATTAATTCAGTCAGACAATGTTGTCATTCAACAAAAATACACCAGAAATTCTACTGAGTCCATTCTTTTCTTTTCTTCTCCTTCCATCAACTTAGGTAATGTTTGTTCCCGGTAGGTTTTCACTATTGTATTTAATGTAAGGCTCCCATACTTGTTCGAATATTTCAATATTATTTCTTAAACTATATGTTATTTTTTCTAATGGAATACATTTATTCATTTCTATATACCATTGTTGAATTTTCAAATTATCTTCCAATTTCCAGGTTGACATAATACATTTTTTTGCTATGGCTAGGGCTATCTTAACAAATCTTTTTTGTGCATCTTCCAAGTCAATTCCAAATTCTTTATTTTTTATGTTACTTAGGAGAAAGATCTCTGGATTCTTTGGTATATTGTTTTCTGTTATTTTATTTAATATCTGATTGAGATCATCCCAAAATTTTTCTACTCTCTCACATGTCCAGATTGCATGAATTGTGGTTCCCCTTTCTTTTTTACATCGAAAACATCTATCAGATACTGTTGGGTCCCATTTATTTAACTTTTGCGGTGTAATGTATAGTCTGTGTAACCAATTATATTGTATCATACGCAGTCTCGTATTTATTGTATTTCTCATCGTTCCAGAACATAATTTCTCCCATGTTTCCTTTTTTATCTTTATATTTAAATCTTGTTCCCATTTTTGTTGAGTTTTACCATTTGTTTCCTCATTCTCCTTTTCTTGCAGTTTAATATACATATTTGTTATAAATCTTTTGATTAACATTGTATCTGTAATCACATATTCAAGGTTACTTCCCTCTGGTAAACTCAAATTGCTTCCTAATTTATCTTTCAAGTAGGATCTCAGTTGGTAATATGCCAGCGCTGTATCTCCAGTTATATTGTACTTATCTCTCATTTGTTCAAAGGATAAGAATCTACTTCCTGAAAAACAATTTTCTATTCTTTTAATCCCTTTTTTTTCCCATTTTCTAAAGGAAAGGTTGTCTATTGTAAAAGGGAGTAGCTTATTTTGCGTCAATATTAGTTTTGGTATTTGATAATTTGTTTTATTTCTTTCTACATGAATCTTCTTCCATATATTGAGGAGATGGTGTAATACTGGAGAAGTTCTATGTTGTACCAATTTTTCGTCCCATTTATATAATATGTGTTCAGGTATCTTTTCCCCTATTTTATCTAATTCTAGTCTCGTCCAGTCTGGTTTTTCCCTTGTTTGGTAAAAATCTGATAGGTACCTTAATTGTGCGGCTCTATAATAATTTTTGAAGTTTGGCAATTGTAAGCCTCCTTGTTTATACCATTCTGTTAATTTATCTAGTGCTATCCTCGGTTTCCCCCCTCTCCATAAAAATCTACTTATTATTTTCTTTAACTCTTTGAAGAATTTTTCTGTCAGTTGTATTGGCAATGACTGAAATAAGTATAGTATCGTTGGAAAAATGTTCATTTTAATACAGTTTATCCTTCCTATCAGTGTTAGTGGTAGCTCTTTCCAATGCTCTAAATCGTCCTGTAATTTTTTCATTAGTGGATTGTAATTGAGTTTATATAATTGGCCTAGATTTTTGTTTATTTGCACACCTAGGTATCTTATTGCCTGCATTTGCCATCTGAATGGGGATTCCTCCTTAAATTTTGAGAAATCCGCGTTATTCATAGGCATTGCTTCACTTTTATTTACGTTTATCTTGTATTCCGACACTTCTCCATATTCCTTCAATTTCTTATATAGTTCTTTTATTGATAGTTCTGGTTCTGTTAAGTACACTATCACATCATCCGCAAATAGACTGATTTTATATTCCCTGTCTTTTATTTTTATTCCTTTTATATTATTATCTATTCTTATCGATTCTGCTAGTGGTTCTATAGCTAGCGCAAACAATAATGGTGATAGTGGGCATCCCTGCCGCGTTGACCTGCTTAAGTTAAATTGCTTTGATACATGTCCATTTACTGTCACTTTCGCTAACGGTCCCTTATATAATGCTTTAATCCAATTAATATACTTCTCCGGTAAACTGAATTTTTGCAATACTTTGAACAAGTAATTCCATTCTACTCTGTCGAAGGCCTTCTCTGCGTCTAAAGCAACTGCTACTGCCGGTGCTTTATTTCCTTCTACTGCATGAATTAAGTTAATAAATTTACAAATATTGTCTGTTGTGCGTCTTTTTTTGATAAATCCAGTTTGGTCTAAATTTACCATTTTCGGTACCTGTTCTGCTAATCTGTTTGCTAATAGTTTAGCTATTATCTTATAATCTGTGTTTAGCAGAGATATTGGTCTATATGACGCTGGTGAGAGTGGTTCTTTCCCTTGTTTTAGTATCACTGTAATTATTGCTGTTTTACATGAATCTGGTAAGTTTTGTGTCTCATCAATCTGGTTGATTACATCCAGGAGGGGCGGTATTATTAGATCTTTAAATGTTTTGTAGAATTCTATTGGGAGTCCATCCTCTCCTGGTGTCTTATTATTTGGTAAATTTTTTATTATCTCTTGTATTTCTACTGTTCCAAATGGTTCTGTTAATTTATTTTGTTCCTCTATTTGTAGTTTTGGTAGTTCAATTTTAGTCAAAAATTCATCTATTTTCCCTTCTTTCCCTTCGTTTTCAGTTCGGTATAATTGTTCATAGAATTCTCTGAAGTTTTCCTTAATTTCTTTTGGATTATATGTAATTTGTTTGTCTTTTTTCCTTGTTGCCAATACCATTTTCTTAGTTTGCTCTGTCTTAAGCTGCCATGCTAAGATTTTGTGTGTTTTTTCACCTAGTTCATAATATTTCTGTTTTGTCTTCATTATATTCTTCTCCACCTTATATGTTTGTAATGTTTCATATTTTATTTTTTTATCCGCCAATTCTCTTCTTTTGGTTGTATCTTCCTTTATTGCTAATTTTTTTTCTATGTTTATTATTTCCCTTTCCAACTGCTCTGTTTCCTGATTATAGTCCTTCTTCATCTTGGTTGCATAACTTATTATTTGTCCTCTAATGAATGCTTTCATTGCGTCCCATAGTATAAACTTATCTTCCACTGATTCCGTATTTACTTCAAAGTACATTTTTAATTGTTTTTCAATAAATTCTCTAAAATCCTGTCTTTTAAGTAGCATGGTGTTTAATCTCCATCTATACATTCTTGGAGGGATGTCCTCTAGCTTTAATGTCAGTATTAAGGGTGAATGGTCCGATAGCATTCTCGCTTTATATTCTGTTTTTCTTACTCTATCCTGCATACTAGCTGATAACAAAAATAGGTCTATTCTTGAGTATGTTTTATGTCTAGTCGAGTAGTATGAGTATTCCTTTTCTTTTGGGTTTTGTTTCCTCCATATGTCCACAAGTTTCATTTCTTGCATTGATTTAATTATAAATTTGGTTACTTTGTTCTTCCTGTTAATTTTTTTCCCCGTTTTATCCATATTTGGATCCAAATTCAGATTGAAATCCCCTCCTATTAGTATGTTCCCTTGCGTATTAGCTACCTTCAAAAAGATATCTTGCATAAACTTTTGATCTTCTTCGTTAGGTGAATATATATTAAGTAGATTCCAAAGCTCCGAATATATCTGACATTTTATCATAACATATCTCCCTGCTGGATCTATTATTTCCTCTTCTATTTTAAATGGCACATTTTTGCTAATTAATATAGCCACTCCTCTTGCTTTTGAATTATACGATGCTGCTGTTACATGTCCTACCCAATCTCTCTTTAATTTTTTGTGCTCCAATTCTGTTAAGTGTGTTTCTTAGACAAATGCTATATCTATTTTTTCCTTTTTCAGTAAATTTAGTAGTTTCTTCCTTTTAATTTGGTTATGTATTCCATTAATATTTAAAGTCATATAGTTCAGCGTAGCCATTTTATATTTTGTTTATCTTCTCTTTCCGTTTTTCCATCATTACCTTTCCTCCTTTTCCATTTCTGTTTTCTTATTTTCAACTCTTTACCAGACAACATTCCTACAACATCCAACATTTTCCTTATTCTCCTATTTCTATCTTCTTTATCCCCAATATCCCCTTCCCCTCCTGAGTTGTCCTTTATCCCTTGTCGGACAACCACATCTCCCCTCTCCATTTGGATTTGCGAATCCACTCGCAAGCGTCAACTGATTTTGCAGTGACCGCTCTTTTCCCCCACCCAGCCGCCCGCAGAAAAGATTTCACTTTTCATATGTCACAAAGGTCACTCTTTTAATTCCCTCCTTATTCTCTCTATTCCATTACCTTCCTTTATTAATTCTTGTCTATACTATCTATGTTTTCCTCTAATTACAGATACTTTCACGTATGCCCATTGTCTCTATTCACTCTTATACCTCTTTACCCACATACATATCAATCGTGGTCATTTTTACCCTCATTACCCGTCTTCATCCCTCAGTCTATTTTTGTCTTTACCCACATACATATCAATCGTGATCATTTTTACTCTCATTACCCGTCTTCATCCCTCAGTCTATTTTTATAATTGTTCTGCAAATTTTCGTGCTTCTTCTGGATCCGAGAACAGTCTGTTTTGTTGTCCTGGAATAAATATTTTCAATACCGCAGGATGCTTCAGTGTAAATTTATATCCTTTCTTCCATAAAATCGCTTTTGCTGTATTGAACTCTTTTCTCTTCTTTAGGAGTTCAAAGCTTATATCTGGATAAATGAAGATTTTTTGCCCTTTATACTCCAGTGGTTTGTTGCCCACTCTTACTTTTTCCATTGTCTTCTCCAGTACCTTTTCTCTTGTAGTATATCTTAGGAATTTTACTACAATAGATCTTGGTTTTTGTTGTGGTTGTGGTTTAGGGGCCAATGCTCTATGTGCCCTTTCTATTTCCATTTCTTGCTGTAGTTCTGGACATCCTAGGGCCTTAGGGATCCATTCTTTTATAAACTCCCTCATATTCTTGCCTTCTTCAACTTCCTTAAGGCCCACTATCTTTATGTTATTTCTTCTGTTATAATTTTCCATTATATCTATTTTTTGGGCTAGTAATTCTTGTGTCTCTTTAGTTTTTTTATTAGATTCCTCCAATTTCTTTTTTAAGTCTTCTACCTCCATTTCTGCTGCTATTGCCCGTTCTTCCATCTTGTCCATTTTTTTCCCCATTTCTGTTAAGGTCATATCCATTTTATTTATTTTCTTTTCTGTGTTGTTTATTCTTCTTCTTAAATCATTGAATTCCTGTGTTTGCCATTCTTTAAATGACTCCATGTATCCTCTAACAAGAGCAAGTATATCCTTTACCTTGCCTTTCCCTTTATCTATTTCACTGTATTCTTCCTCTTCTTCTTCCTCTGGGTTGGCCATCTGTTGTTTCTTTGATGCCCTTTCCTCCTCTTCTTTCTTGTTTCCATTGTCTTCTGTGGTCTCTTCTTGCTGCAGGTGTTCTGCAGCTGTCGTTGCTGGCTGTGGAGATCGACTCCCCAGCTGGTCCCCCCTCCCGTCGGTGTGTTTTTTTTCATGCGCGGTTGCGCACTTTTACTCGGCTCTGTGAGCCATTGATGTAGTTCTTTTTCCACCGACCTGAGGTAGCGGGCTCCTCTCTCCACAGCGGGCCTCTTCGGACAGGTAAGGCCTTCACCTTTTTCCTCCGTTGTCTTCTCTTCCTCTCTTCTTTCCGTTGATTTTGATTTTTCTCCTTTTGTCTCCATCTTCTTTCCACCTTTATACTCACTTTTTTTTAACTTGTATTTCTGTGCCTTTGTATTTTCTCTTGTTTTTCCCGACTTTTCTGGAGAGGGCTGGAGTTCACCGTCCGGCCACTACTCCATCACGTGACTCCTCCCCCGAAGGTTCCCTTGTTCAACCTCCGCAATATCACTCATCTCTTCCTATACCATAACCCAGTAGTTCTCACATTTTCAGACCTACAGGCCACTTTAAATATTCCTTAACTTACCACAGACCACCTATAGGAAACCCGTGGACCACCTTCCCCTTCCAAGAAGTTCAAATGCCTTCCAAAGCAAAAATTTTGTTTTGTTTTGGTGGAAAGAACTTTGAACGCTACCTTTGTTTTCGAAGTTACAACCTTGTTTTACATGTTTCTTTATTATATCAATAATATTTGTCTCTATCACATCTCCACAGATCACCCACTGCCTGCTCTTTGCTGTTTTTCAGTTTTTCAGTTTAATTTTATTTTTTAACCAAAAATAGACTTAAGACACAATAAATTATTTACAAAAGGAAAATCATTCAAAGTCTCTTCCCACTCTTAAGTTTTGTTTCCATACATTTCCATCACATTACACTTGCTATTTATTTACACCATTGCCACCACGATGGCACTTTGTTGTTACTCTCTCCTCTCCCCCCCCCCCACACCCCCGATCTCAGCCCCTCAATGCCAGGCAATGGAAGGTCTCGACACTGTGGTCCTTCCCCACATGTTGGCTGCACCAAGCCTCAGTGTGTCCCTCAGCACGTACTCCTGCAGCCTGGAATATGCCAATGGGCAGCGTTCCCTCATCGACAGCTGGAAGACCAACAGGTTTTGGGGAGACCAAAATGCGTCTTTCACCAAGTTGATGGTCGACCAGCAGTTCTAGATGTCTGAATCTGAGGGCGTCCCCAGGAACAGCTTGTAAATCCTCTGTATCACTGCTGCTGGGGATGCATCCTTCACCAAACACTCTTAGCAAATCTGCATTCAGCAAAGAGGTGAGCAACTGTCTCCACCCCATCACAGTCATCTCGGGGACAAAGTGCACAGTGGGAGATGATCCGGTCATACAGGAAGGAACTGACTGGGAGGGGTCCTCTCACCGCCAGCCAGGCCAAGTCCTGGTGCTTGTTTGTGAGGCCTGGCGATGAGTCATTCCACCAGATGACCTGGACGGTCTGCATTGGGAGCCACCTAACCATGTCCATAAATTCCTCATCGCTCAGTGTCTGCAGGAGGCCTGATGGCCTTGTGGTCAAAGGTCTTGGTCTGAAAACACTTTTACACAAAAGATTAGTGGTGTGGCAAAGTCCTCGACAATGGGCCAGGCCCATACTTCACAACACGTGGAACACGTAGAACCTCAACACATAGTGGCATTTGGCACCCTCATACACAGCTTGATGCAAGTATACACGAAGGTGGTCATCAAGATGAGGGCCACGTTGGGTACACCCCTCCCCTGTTGTCTGGAAACTTGTACATGTTAACCTTTTGGATTCTTTCCATCTTGGATCCCCATATAAACTGGAAGACAGCTCTGTGACCATCAATGCGAAAGTACGGCAGATGTGCCACACCTGTGCCATGTGCAGCAATATTGAGAGCACCTCTTACCTGGATCATTAGGTATTTCCCCATTATTGAGATGGAGTGTTGCACCCACAGACCCCTTTTGTGGTGGACCTTTGCAGTCTGCACAAACCAATTTCTTGTTGCTCGCCTCAGTCTCTCCAAAATAGATTCCCAAAGTCTTCAGGTCGTCAGATCTGACTGTGAAGGGGATGGTGGACTGGTCAGACAAGTTACTGAAGAGCATTGACTCACTCTTCTTCTGGTTTACCCTGGTGCCCAAAGCAGACTCAAAATGGCTGTAGATGCCAATCACTCTTTGGACCAATCACGTGTCTGAACAGAAGACAACAATGTAATCCATGTACAGGGAGGCCTTGACCTGAGTACTTCCACTGCCTTGCAAAGTCACTTCTCTTATGCCTTCATCCTTCCTGATGGAATCAGAAAGGGGCTCTATGAAGCACACAAACAAGACTGAAGAGAGCAGGCCACCCCACCCCAAAGCCCACACCCCTGTCCTGCATGTTGATAGTGTAAGACTGTTAGAGATTTTCTTGCACGGAACCGTGAAGGTTTGGTCTTGCTGGATCACCTGCCCTCGGGCAGACTTGACTCGATTGGCGATGGCTTTTGACAGGATTTTGTAGTCAACATTTAACAATGATATGAGTCTCTAACTTCTGAGATCCTCCTTCTCCCCCTTCTGTTTGAAGAAGAGGGTGATGATTCCCTTCCTTGTGGAGTCTGACATGATGTCTGCCAGGAGAATAGCCTGCCCGGTCCCACAGAGTCACATACAACTCAGCCAGCAAGCCGTCACTTCAGGGAATCTCATTCGACCCAAAGGAAAAATTGAAGACCGTCAGCTCTCCCAGACCAGGAAAATTGGATGGTCCAGACTTTCCCACTTACTGTAGAGGACAAAATGTTTTGGGAGGCCTTCTATAGACTTGGTGTCGTACAGTTCGGCAAAAAAGGATCTGCTGATTCTCTGTCAGCCTGCCTGCAAGGATGTGACTGAGCCGTCCTCTTCCTTAAAGCTACCCCTGTGGACTTTTTGGAAGAAGCATGAGCACATCTCATCCTGCTCTACCATGTGGAGTCTGGACCAGAAGATGATCTTGGAGGACTCCGAGGTGAAGAGACTGACTTGCTGGCTCTTCATCTCTCGGAGTTCCTCCTTCACATACACACCCTCTCAACTACAGAAGGAGTTGCTGCAGGTCAGTTTTGAGTTGACTCAGTTCTCTCTGCCTCTCTCTTGCCCTCTAAATACCTTTGAGGATAAAGAATTTTTTGATGTTCTTGTTGGTTGCTTCCTAGCAGTTCACCAGGGAGTCAAAGAAGGGTCTCACAGTTCTCCAACCAGAATACTCCTCTTTATTCCCTGCAACTTCACATTCAGCTTCCATGTTTTCCCTGCCTGCCTTCTGGTCCTCCTGTAGGTGACATGTGCCATGAAGGAGGCAGTGGTCAGGGGAGAACACCAGCATGGACGTTGGTGGATCTGACTATGATGGCCTTCAACATGAAGGCAAAGTTTATCCAGGACTGGGTTGAGCCATCCAATCTCGACCAGGTGGACTACAGCTGTGCTCCACCTGCAGGGTTGCTGAATGCTTTGCACTGCAGTGAGTCCTTTACCATCTCCATGAGGAATGTGGAGGAGCTGTCCAGTCTGCTGTTGTGGATTATCCAGCCACATTGACAATGCAGATGAAGTCACCCGCCAGAACACTGGCCTGGATGTTTCCAGCATCGGTGGGAGATGTTGGAAGATAGCCCAGCCTCTCTCTCTGCTCGATCAGCAGGAGCAGTGTGTTACAGTACGTTAGATCCACCATGAGGAGATGCCCTCCCCAACTACCCCCTTAACCACAATGGGCGCTCAACAATTGTTCCCCCCAACCATACAGATGATCCATGGGGCCATCATTGTGACCACCTCTGATTGTTCCTGAGGTGTGGCAGCCAATATTCCTTTATGAAAGTCACATCTGCCTTGATTTTGATACTGTGCACATTGAGTATTGCGATTTTTGTTTATTGAAATCTTCACTCAATGTTGAGGGGTTGTTAACCTTACTGAGGGTAGTGATATTGGCCCTTTCCTCTTATTGCCTGTACGTAGGTGGCTACACATTTTGGTGAGGCTCTGTAGAGGTGGCCTGCTTTCCCACACAAGTTTTAGTATGTACTCCCCACAGTCCGGCACATCCTGGGCTGCCTGCGTAGACCAAGTACCAACAATTCCCTCCAATGGAAAACGCCAAGAATGCGGGGGGTGGATGATGGCCCCTTTGCTGTCGTCTCTCAACTTCACGTTCATTTGGCATTTGCTGGTCCAGATTCCAAACATGTCTTTGACGTTCACACAGGTACCCTTGACATAATAGCCCAGGAAGGCATGCATGTCCACAACTGGCAGATGTGGGTTGAACTTTGCAATCTTATCACACATTCTTTTTGTGCTTGAAAGGTGAAGAGTGGTTGTGTTTTGAATGATGAGAGTGGAGTCCCTTTTTCTGAGAACACCAACTGTTTGAGAAAGAGAAGTAGAGGAGATGACCCGATGGGATGGTGATCACGGTGGTGGACCAGACAGGGTCTCTGCAGCTGGAGAATACACAGGTGGTGTGCTGTTGGCGACTCGAGGTGAGGAACCCATGCAGGCTGCCAACCTGAGGTCAAAGTACTCACACCAGACTGAGGACTGGGTTTTCAAGAATCTGAACCAGGAAGTGAGAGGGTGCTGAGGGCAAGAAGGACTCCCAAGGGACCTTGGGCATTGATTGTGACAAAGGCTTGGATCTGGAGCTCAGGTTGCCGATGGTTTGAACTGAAGTCTGTGTGGCTGCAGGAGTACTGGAGGCAAATCCATCCACACTCAGTGACTGAAGAAACTTTCTTTTGCTCTCTTTCTCTGACTGCCTATGGCAGACTAAATTCAATTTTGTGTAATATTACATCTGTTTCATTATGACAATAAAAGTATCTTGAATCTTAATTCTATGCCTTACCTATTAAAGTGTCTGTCTCAATACCTCTTCTGGTAACCCATTCCAAATATCAACCACTACCTCTGTAAAAAAAATCTTTACCTTTCCACTCCCATCTGCCATCTCCACTTGCCAGCACCCCAACTGCCCCACTTCCCATCCCCCACCCCACGTCGCCAGTTGTCTCTACTCCCTTTCCAGCCTTTAATTCTACCCTCGCCTTGTCCCTCCTCAACCAGTCCTCCACCCTACTCAGCTCCCTCATCTCATCATGCCCATTTCCAGCGAGCTGAACTGCCATGTTCGAGCTGATCATCTGTGGTTGAGGTTGTAGAGGGGTTGATAGTTCAGCTAGTGTCAAGCCTGAGCAGTGTCACTTTCAGGATGTTAGCAGCTGTCTATCAATGTCCAGGGATCTCTGGTGTGTGACTTCACTCAGTGACTGCAGCCTCTCCACTGAAACAGTGCTCCCACTCACCTCATTACAACGTGTCCAGTGGACACAACAAAAGGAAGTCAATCGAACTTGTACGGGTACATGGCAGGAAGTACACTGACTGGTTGCATCACAGCCTGGTGTCCAGGAAGGTAGAAGGCTGGAGGAAACTGCAAACCTAGACAAGTCCATCCCTTTATATTTTTGACCTCTATGTGAGATGGTGCCTCAAAAAAAACACAGCCAACATAATAAAGAATCCCCATCACCTTGGCTATAGACTCTTCTCGCTGCTCCCTTCTGGCAGAAGGGTCCAGAAGCCTGAGGTCTGGCACCTCTGGGTTCATGAATAGTACTTTTCAAACCACTATCAGGCTCTTGAACCTCTTTGTATCACCCGAAACATAACTGCAGGAACTCAAATCTTTCTGCACTGTTGTAACCTTGAATTATTTTTGCACCAACTGCAACTCTGAACATTTATCTATCCATTTATATTTATTTATTTCAAAATTCAGACAGCACAGTACCAGGCCATTTCAGCCCACGAGTTCGTGCCGCCCAATTTACACCCAATTAACCTTTACCCACGGTACGTTTCGACTGGTGAGAGGAAACAGTAGTCCCCGGGGAAAACCCACACAGACACGGGGAGAACGCACAAACTCCTTCAGACAGCGCGGAATTCGAACCCCGGTCTCGATCACTAGTGCTGTAAAGGTGTTGCACTAACTGCTGTGCCAACCCTGCTGCCCTTTTAACTTACAAGTCCTCATTCCTACTTATTGTTTATAAGTGTATTTTAGTCACTCATTTTGCTGGACCAAGCAAAAGGAATTTCACTGTATCTGAGAGTCTGGACAAAGTCACAACTTCAGGATATAAGGCCATCCTCTTAGAATAGAGATGTGATGGATTTTCTTCAGCTAAATGGTGGTAAATCTGTGGAATTTGTTGGCACAGGGAATTGGGGAGCCCAAGGCATTTGGTGTATGTATTAAGACAGAGATTGATAAGTTCCTGATTAGCCAAGGCACCAAAGGTTATAGGGAGAAGGCAGTCAGTGGGGCTGAGTGGAGAAACAGTGCAGTTCTTGATTAAATGGAGGGGCAGACTTGATGGGCTGAATGGCTTATTTCTGCTCTTTTATCTTAATGCACATGATAATCTCAGTTTAGAATGCAGAGTGTCCGAGGGAGGGAGCACCATGTAGTAGACCAAGGTTAAAGACTAGTTTGAAGGCCAAGCACATTAGTGTTTGTCCAACAAATAAGTTTCATTTAATGAGGGTGGTTTGAGATTTATCTTTATTCCAATTCATTGCAACATTGCCGCTTCAAAGAAATGTCCAGAGCCACCCATAAAGGGGAGTGGGGCTCTGGCCGCTTTGACAGATTCCGCCTGCCCCACTCCTTGTTCTGTCCACCCTGGATGAGGTCATTGCTTCGTCAGCATTTGAAATTCTTAAATGACTCAACCAGGAGGTGGAGCTGGGATGTGAGTGAAGTGCGTTTACTGTGGGCCCGCGTAAATGAGCGTAAGGTTGAATTCCTATTGGCAACCACTCTCAGTTCTTCCTTTTGTGGAAAGGATCATTCAGAGGAGTCATGCACTTAAGTCAGGGGATGTCGCAATGCATGCCCACTGCTGCCTGGAATGATCTGGAAGCCACTATAACCTTGATTTCCACTGTAGACTGTCTGCTTGCAGGGGAAGGTTTGTACTGGAGCTTCCCTGTAAACACATGAGGCAATAGAGTTCAGGTTCACAGAGCCATAGAGTTGGATCAAATGGTTTATGTCACCGAGATACAGTGATAAACCTTGTTTTGTGTGTTATTCAGGCAATTCAACCCAAACGTAAGTATAGCAGTGTGAAGCGCTATCAAGCAGAAAAGTAGACATAAAACGTAAAGTCTGTTCAACAGGCTTCATTCTACATAAACTTCCACAGAGCTGGCTGTGAGAGTGGCTGTGCTGGCTCTGAGACTGACCTCGAGGGGCCGGATCTAGCTTATATCCTGGAGGGTGATTGGCAGCTGACCGGGTGGGGCTTGGTCCATTCAGGTCAGCTGATTGACAGCCGGCCAGATGTTGCCTTGTTCTCCAGTGCTCTTTTGCAGGTACACAGGTTGCCCCCTGCAGTAGGTTAGTGATGTATCACCACATTCAACCCCTCCTTTAAAATTGTCCTGGGGGGGGAGGTTACATTTGATGTTCTGCCAAAGTTCCAAATATATATACATTATTTACAAGTTTAGACGGTTCGGCGGGCTGTTGGAGTCTCTGCGACCGTCACAGGGTTGGCTCCTGGTCAAAGGTCAGTGTGTGGGCGGGGCAGCTGGAGTTGAAGTGTGTGTGAGGTGTTGGATGGGTGGGGGGGGTGGGTTCGTCCCCCAAGGTTGGATTGAGTCTGGGGTGGCAGGGGTGGTCTTGGGTGTCCCACCACTGTCCAGGGTCAGGGGAGTGCGTCGGTCTGGCGTGGTCCTGGTTTAAAGGATGCTGTTGTGGTGTGGTGAGTGCTCCCGCTGGTGCCAGGTCCCTGGTTGAGACGGTGCCCTCTCTGCCGCAGCTGAAGTTATGGTTTGCGTGTAGGAGGAACACCTGCTTGACCAGGGATTTGGCCTTGTGGGCCCACACGTGTCTACGCAAGAGCACTGGTCCCGGGGACGTGAGCCATGCTGGGAATGAGATTCCAGTCACCGATTTCCTGGGGAATGAAAACAGGCATTCGTGAGGGGGTCTCGTTGGTAGCTCCATGCCATCAGGAGTGACCTGATGGCATGGACTGCCTAGGGGAAGGTGTCCTGCCAGTACGCTACGGACCACCCCTTAGACTTAAGGACCAGAAGGACTGCCTTGCAGATGACCCCGTTTTCACATTCCACCTGCCCATTACCTCGTCCGACTAGTTGCGGTACCCCTTGTTGTCAGGTACTGGCGGAGTTCCTCACTCATGAAGCTAGTCCCCTGGTCACTGTGGATGAACTCAAGGTAGCCGAACATGGTGAAGATCTGCATGATAGCTGTGGAGGTGTCTGGGCATGGGATGGTGAAAGAGAAGCAGGAGTACTCGTCTATGACTATGAGGAAATAGACATTCCGATTTGTGGAAGGCAGGGGGCCCTTCAAGTTTATGATAAGGCACTCGAAGGGCCAAGTGGCCTTTACGACATGAGCCTGGGGTGGGCAGAAGAAGTGAGGCTTGCATTCCACGTAGACCCGGCTCACCTCAGTCATGGTCCTGACATCCCTGACAGTGTTTGGGAGGTTTCGGGACTTGATAAAGTGGTATAAGCGGGTGACGCCCGGATGGCAGAGGGACTCGTGCAGGGCCTGCAGCTGGTCACCATGGAGCGACGCACAGGTCCTGGAGAGGGCGTTGGGGGAATCGTTAAACTTCCCCGGATGGTACTGGATGTCATAGCTGTACATTGCCAGCTCAACTCTCCAGCTCAAGATCTTATCGTTCTTGATCTTGCCTTTGTGGGTGGTGTTGAACATTGGTCGGTGAGGAGGGTGAACCTCCTGCAGGCCAGGTAATGACACCAGAGGCGGACCGCTTCCACAATCACTTGGGCCTTCTTTTCAATGGCGGAGTACCCAAGCTCAGAACCATGAGGGTCCTGGAAAAGAAGACGAAAGGGCACCTCTCCTGGTTAAGGGTAGCAGCGAGGACCACTTTAGAGACATAGCTCTCCACTTGGAAGGGAGAATCCACGTGAAGACTAACTGCCCCTCGGGTGGGAGAGGAAAAGTTGTGGCCTGGGCCAGTGGACAGACCTTGTCCGAGAAGCGAGGAACCCACTGTGAGGCCAAGGTATCTGCGGAGGGCCTTGAGTATGTGGGGAAGGGGTAGCTCAATTAATGGGTGCATCTGTTCTAGATCCGGGCTGATGACACCATGTGCCATGACGTACCCCAGGATGGCGAGACGGGTGGTGCTAAACACGCACTTCTCTTTATTATAAGTGAAATTCAGCTCCTCGGCTGTCCAGAGAAATTTCTCCAGGTTTACATCGTGGTCCTGCTGGTCATGGCTGTATCCAGGTATGGGAAAGTCGCCTTTTCCTGTTGGAGTCGAGGATGTCGTCGGTGTGTGCCTCGATGATCGCTTTGACCGTGTGCCCCCAGATTTCAAAGCATGCTTGTGTTTCCGGATGAGGTGGGTCCCATATAATGGGACCATATAACCATATAAAAGTTTATGGCATGGAAACAGGTTATCTCGGCCCTTCAAGTCCACGCCGGTTCACTCAAACAACTCCGCTAGATCCCCCCTCCTATTCTCCACCCATAACCCTCCAACTCCCTCTTATCCAGCCTCCTCTTAAATGAAAGAATTGACTCTGTCTCAATTATTTCCTCCGGAAGATTATTCCAGCACTCAGGAGCTTCTCCATTACAGATTCAGTTTTATATGGAATAAATTGTGATGCACTATCGAGCAGAAAAATAAAGTCTGTTCAACAGGCTTTATTCCACATAAACTTCCACAGAGCTGGCTGTGAGAGTGGCTGTGCTGGCTCTTAGTCTGAGCTTGAGGGGCCGGATCTAACTTATATCCCGGAGAGTGATTGGCAGCCAGCCAGGTGTTGCTTTGTCCTCCAGTGCTCTTCTGCAGGTACACAGGTTGCCCCCTGCAGTAGGCTGGTGGTGTAGCACCACATAGGTAGTGCAATAATAAAACACAATTACAAGAGAAAAGAACAATTAAACAGTGCAAGGCATAATCTTCTACTAATGGGAGGTCCATTTAAGAATGTGATAACAGTGGAAACTGTTGATTTGTGTTTACAAGCTCGTGTATCTTCTGCCTGAAGGGAGAGGAAGAGTCTGATGGGAGTGGGATGTGTTCCTGCTTTCAGTACAGACCCCTTAATCCACTGGGCATATTGACTGTCAAACACCAATCCCATTTTTTCTGTTGCTCCTCATTTCCTTTTCCCTCAGGATCTCTGATCCTTGGACATTTTTGGGTTAGCTTTCAACTTCTGTCCCGTCGGTCATGAAACGCACCCTCCACAAGTGGGACCACACAAAGTACTTGCAATGCATCACCCCCTCCCCTTCCCCCACTGTCCTGCAAAGTCCCTGTCAGCTTGCAGAAGGCTTGAGTGTCCAGCTAGCATCTGAAGTTGCCAATAGTGGTAGGCGTGCAGCCCCTTTAAATAGGGCAGCCTCTGTGAATTTTGGCACACAGGAAGAGCACAAGCGATGTCACCAAACGTGGCCCAAGTTCGGCTCTCAGCTCTCCGTGTACCCTACGTGCCAATACTCTGATCAACTGGTGTCCGGCTGGACTCTACAAAGTGCCTGATACACCTGGATTGAGGCCAATGTGTACTTATGAACATCAAAATCTAACTGAAACCTGCAGTGTTACCCATCCCAGTTCCCTGAGAACAGCACTACAGGAAATGTGCAAGGCCGCAGGCATTAATGCAACCACGTGCTTTTTGAACATCTATTAAGTTCAAGTTTATTTATCATCCAATAGTAATAAAGTACAACCCAATGAAATAGCATTTTCCAGTCCACAGTGTAAAAACAGTGAAAATATTTCTTTCTTTTTTCTTTGGCATGGCTTCGCGGACGAAGATTTATGGAGGGGTAATGTCCACGTTAGCTGCAGGCTCGTTTGTGGCTGACAAGTCCGATGCGGGACAGGCAGACACGGTTGCAGCGGTTGCAAGGGAAAATTGGTTGGTTGGGGTTGGGTGTTGGGTTTTTCCTCTTTTGTCTTTTGTCAATGAGGTGGGCTCTGCGGTCTTCTTCAAAGGAGGTTGCTGCCCGCTGAACTATGAGGCGCCAAGATGCACGGTTTGAGGTGATATCAGCCCACTGGCGGTGGTCAATGTGGCAGGCACCAAGAGATTTCTTTAGGCAGTCCTTGTACCTCTTCTTTGGTGCACCTCTGGGGTGGCCAGTGGAGAGCTCGCCATATAACACGATCTTGGGAAGGCGATGGTCCTCCATTCTGGAGACGTGACCTACCCAGCGCAGTTGGATCTTCAGCAGCGTGCAAATATACATACAGACATAACATACATGCCAATAATGGAAACATATACACAGATAGGCAGAACTTGTATGCATGTCTGATATACATATATTAAAATACATATTACTGTATTAAATAGCTGAATCATGGGGAGATGTTTTATCAATTTCAACAGACATTCAACAGAATAACTATGAGAAGCAGTTCCTCAGCCAAGTGAATCTGGTGGCATGGTTTAATGTAACATTTAGTGCAACACTATTACAGAGGCAGTGACACGGGTTCGAATCCAGCACTGTCTGTAAGGATTTTGTACCTTCTTCCTGTGTCTACTTGGGTTTCCTTCTACTGTTCAAAATGTACTGGGTTGTTGGTCAATTGGAGGTATTTGGGTGTCTCGGGCTTGTGGAGCAAAAGGGCTTGTACCATGCTGTATGTCTAAATTTAAATTTAAATGTGATGCCGGTAGAGGACCCATGATTCGGAGCCGAACAGGAGTGTGGGTATGACAACAGCTCTGTATACGCTTATCTTTGTGAAGTTTTTCAGTTGGTTGTTTTTCCAGACTCTTTTGTGTAGTCTTCCAAAGGCGCTATTTGCCTTGGCGAGTCTGTTGTCTATCTCATTGTCGATCTTTGCATCTGATGAAATGGTGCAGCCGAGATAGGTAAACTGGTTGACCGTTTTGAGTTTTGTGTGCCCGATGGAGATGTGGGGGGGCTGGTAGTCATGGTGGGGAGCTGGCTGATGGACGACCTCAGTTTTCTTCAGGCTGACTTCCAGGCCAAACATTTTGGCAGTTTCCGCAAAGCAGGACGTCAAGCGCTGAAGAGCTGGCTCTGAATGGGCAACTAAAGCGGCATCATCTGCAAAGAGTAGTTCACGGACAAGTTTCTCTTGTGTCTTGGTGTGAGCTTGCAGGCGCCTCAGATTGAAGAGACTGCCATCCGTGCGGTACCGGATGTAAACAGCGTCTTCATTGTTGGGGTCTTTCATGGCTTGGTTCAGCATCATGCTGAAGAAGATTGAAAAGAGGGTTGGTGCGAGAACACAGCCTTGCTTCACGCCATTGTTAATGGAGAAGGGTTCAGAGAGCTCATTGCTGTATCTGACCCGACCTTGTTGGCTAACGTCGAAGTACTCGAGATGGCAGAGGTCGACAGCATCGAGTCCACGCTGCTGAAGATCCAGCTGCGCTGGATGGGTCACGTCTCCAGAATGGAGGACCATCGCCTTCCCAAGATCGTGTTATATGGCGAGCTCTCCACTGGCCACCGTGACAGAGGTGCACCAAAGAAAAGGTACAAGGACTGCCTAAAGAAATCTCTTGGTGCCTGCCACATTGACCACCGCCAGTGGGCTGATAACGCCTCAAACCGTGCATCTTGGCGCCTCACAGTTTGGCGGGCAGCAACCTCCTTTGAAGAAGACCGCAGAGCCCACCTCACTGACAAAAGGCAAAGGAGGAAAAACCCAACACCCAACCCCAACCAACCAATTTTCCCTTGCAACCGCTGCAATCGTGTCTGCCTGTCCCGCATCGGACTTGTCAGCCACAAACGAGCCTGCAGTTGACGTGGACTTTTTACCCCCTCCATAAATCTTCGTCCGCGAAGCCAAGCCAAAGAAAGAAATTTAAATGTACTTCTACATCTCTTTCCCGATGGGAGTAGCTGGAAGTTTCTGCAGGTGGGTGGTAGGAGTCCTTACAGATCTTGCAAGCTCTCCTTAAACAACGATCCCAGTAAATTACATCGACGCAGGGGAGGGAGACTTCAGTGTTCCTCTCTGCTGCTCTTATTGTCCCATGGATTGACCCCCAATTCAATGCTTTACAGCAACTGTACCACACTGTGATGCAGCTGGCCAGGATGGTCTTGATAGAGTTCCTGTAGAAAGTTGACAGGATAATGGCCAGTAGCTTTGCCCACCTCAACCTTCTCAGGAATTGCAGTCACTGATGTACCTTCTGGACAAGTGAGGAGATGTTGTGTGCCCAAGATAGGTCCCTTTTTAAGTAGACTTCAAGGAGTTTGGTGCTCTCTACTCTCTCCACTGCCAAGCTATTTACTTGTATCAATGGGCAAATTCAGCAGCTTTGCCCTTGGAGACACAACAAATGACTTTTATGTTCCTTTACGTTCAAGTTTATTTGTCACATTATTCCTAATACAGTATGAAGGATTCTTCTGAGAACAGTTCATCAGGTTATCCCTAACATTTATACATCTGTGTAAAGAACACAATTAATAAAGTACTGGATGACAATGAAAAGGAAGATTCATTTCCATGAAGCATGTTAGTACTGTGGAGATTTATTCAGGATCCTGCTATTTGAAGGGAAGAAAGGCTGTGATCCATCCAGCAGGACCGCTTTTAAAGGAGCACCTGTAGAAGTGGTTGAGGGAGAAAGTGGACATGCTGAACTTTCAGTCTTCTGAGGCATTGGTGCACTTCCTTGACCGTCATATCAAATGTTTTAGTCATTCTGGAGCCTCTCCTGGCCAGTGTATCCAACTGTGAGCTTGTGACTCCATACAGGAGCTGTGGAGAATTTTGTGCACAGAATTCGCAACATCTCCCCAAAGGAAGTGGATCAGTGCTTAAAATGGCAAAAAGCAGTGAGAAGGGTTTAAAGGCTTTCAAAGATCACAGTAGGCACTCTGGGTCATCATCTGTGTTGTGGTGTTCCTTTAAGAAAGTAGCACTTACAAACTGACACTCCCACTGAGTGTGCTGTGATACAGTGACATTGCCTAAACTAACACCTCCCACAGATCTGTTGGCATGGACCACAGCATTTCTGATAGGTACATTGAGATAAGTGAGTCATGATGTGTGAATTGGGGATTATGAATATCAAAATGTTCAGGTAACCTTCACATTACTGAGGCCACTCATACTGTTCAAACGAGTTCAAAGAGTCCACAGGTGACATTAGTTAGTGAGGGTTACAGGTCAGAGCAGGTTGTTGGTCTGCAAGGGTTACTGGTCAGTGAGGGTTACAGGTCAGAGCAGGTTGTCTGTCTGCAAGGGTTACTGGTCAGTGAGGGTTACAGGTCAGAGTAGGTTGTCCATCTGCAAGGGTTACTGGTCAGTGAGGGTTACTGGTCAGTGAGGGTTACAGGTCAGAGCAGGTTGTCCGTCTGCAAGGGTTACTGGTCAGTGATGGTTACTGGTCAGTGAGGGTTACAGGTCAGTGATGGTTCCTGGTCAGTGTGGGTTCCTGGTCATTGAGGGTTACAGGTCAGAGCAGGTTGCCCATCTGCAAGGGTTACTGGTAAGTGAGGGTTACTGGTCAGTGAAGGTTAAAGGTCAAAGCAGGTTGTCCGTCTGCAAGGGTTACTGGTCAGTGAGGGTTACAGGTCAGAGCTGTTGTCCATCTGCAAGGGTTGCTGTTCAGTGACGGTTACAGGTCAGAGTAGGATGTCCATCTGCAAGGGTTACTGGTCAGTGAGGGTTACTGGTCAGAGCAGGTTGTCCATCTGAAAGGATTGCTGGTCAGTGAGGGTTACAGGTCAGAGCAGATTGTCCATCTGCAAGGGTTACTGGTCAGTGATGGTTCCTGGTCAGTGTGGGTTCCTGGTCAGTGTGGGTTCCTGGTCAGTGAGGGTTACAGGTCAGTGATGGTTCCTGGTCAGTGTGGGTTCCTGGTCAGTGTGGGTTCCTGGTCAGTGAGGGTTACAGGTCAGTGATGGTTACTGGTCAGTGAGGGTTACAGGTCAGTGATGGTTCCTGGTCAGTGTGGGTTCCTGGTCATTGAGGGTTACAGGTCAGAGCAGGTTGTCCATCTGCAAGGGTTACTGGTAAGTGAGAGTTACTGGTCAGTGAAGGTTAAAGGTCAAAGCAGGTTGTCCGTCTGCAAGGGTTACTGGTCAGTGAGGGTTACAGGTCAGAGCAGGTTGTCCATCTGCAAGGGTTGCTGTTCAGTGACGGTTACAGGTCAGAGTAGGTTGTCCATCTGCAAGGGTTACTGGTCAGTGAGGGTTACTGGTCAGAGCAGGTTGTCCATCTGAAAGGATTGCTGGTCAGTGAGGGTTACAGGTCAGAGCAGATTGTCCATCTGCAAGGGTTACTGGTCAGTGATGGTTCCTGGTCAGTTTGGGTTCCTGGTCAGTGTGGGTTCCTGGTCAGTGAGGGTTACAGGTCAGAGCAGGTTGTCCATCTGCAAGGGTTACTGGTCAGTGAGGGTTACAGGTCAAAGCAGGTTGTCCATCTGCAAGGGTTACTGGTCAGTGAGGGTTACTGGTCAGTGAGGGTTAAAGGTCAAAGCAGGTTGTCCGTCTGCAAGGGTTACTGGTCAGTGAGGGTTACAGGTCAGAGCAGGTTGTTTGTCTGCAAGGGTAACTGGTCAGTGTGGGTTACTGGTCAGTGATGGTTCCTGGTCAGTGATGGTTCCTGGTCAGTGATGGTTCCTGGTCAGTGTGGGTTCCTGGTCAGTGAAGGTTCCTGGTCAGTGTGGGTTCCTGGTCAGTATGGGTTCCTGGTCAGTGTGGGTTAGTGGTCAGTAAAGGTTACTGGTCAGTGAGGGTTGTTGGATTGAGAGGGTTCTTGGTCAGTGAGGATTATTGGTCAGTGTGGGTTCCTGGTCAGTGAGGGTTATTGATCAGTGAGGGTTCCTGGTCAGTGAGGGTTATTGGTCAGTGAGGGTTCCTGGTCAGTGTGGTTTAGTGGTCAGTCAGGTTTCCTGGTCAGTGTTGGTTCCTGGTCAGTGTGGGTTAGTGGTCAGTAAGGGTTACTGGTCAGTGAGGGTTGTTGGATTGAGAGGGTTCCTGTTCAATGAGCACCAGAAATGGAGTGAATACTCCCTGTTGAGAAGGAGAAGCAGAGGGGACAATCTTGCAGGACGATGACCACAACAGCAAACTGGTGTGGGGTCAATGACTGAAGGACCCACACAGGCTGTGGATGGCCTGCCCAGACTTTGGGCTGCTGTCGACTGGTTTATGAGAACCAGGTATCAGATCTTGGACAAAAGGATTCCCTCAGAGCCTCAGGTGCTGAAGGCTTCCTGATCATATTGGACATTTGGATCTGGAGCTCGGGTTGCCGTTGGATCGAAAAGGAGTCAGTGTGGCTGCAGAGGCCACAGGAGTACAGCAGGCAAATCCACGGACACTCAGTAGGCCCTTTCAAGCTGCAGTGTAAAACGGGGTTAACTGGACAATTTGTCCGGTTAGTGCCCCACTCACATAGGAACTTGAAAGGGTCCGACCCAGTCAGCGTGGTCCTAATCCAACCAGATCCCTGTCCTACCTCACAGATAGTCAGGGAACCCAGTTAAATTTAACCAGGACGCGTCCACCGGCGACTTGAAAATGAAAATGGCCGACTCGGTTGTTTTGGTGATGTCATCACTGGGCTGCCTCAACTGAAATGTGCAGTGCTTACATCCTGCTGCTGCTCCAATGACTGCAGCATTTGCCTGACAGCGGTGGTCACAACAATTGCCTGCTGTTGATTAGCCAGCATCTGAAGATCGTTCCCGTTCGCCATTTGGACTTTAATTAGTCATTTCCAGTAGTACCTCCGGCACATCATTCAATGCGTCATCGTGGGGGTGGGATCCCACTTAAAGCGCCAGGTTGGCGATTTAATGAGTCGATCCCCTGCAGCTTAAAAGGTGCAGGAAGCACCTTTGCCCCAGTAATCGCACGTGGGTCCCAGGAGGGCTACCAGGTGCTGCAGCTTAAAAGTGCCTAGTAACTCTGAAGGGACTCACAAATGTAGTAGAATGTATAAACTGTGGAATTAACAGTTTGACAAGAAAAAAAGAGCATTTTATCTGATTGGTGAGAGATTACAGGGTCTAAAATGCAGAGGGATCGTAAGAAGGCTGGAATGTGGGAAAAGCAATGAATTAAGATGGCCGACAGAATGTTCAAAAGGTATCGCAAGGAGACCTGGATATAAATGTAAATTTAAATTTGCATTTTTAAATATTTAAAAAATTTATATTTGGAAGTTGAGCACAGTAACAGGCCATTTTAGCCCACGTGTCCATGCTGCCCAATGTACACCCCATTAACCTACACCTTCAGCACGTTTCGAAAGGTGGGAGGAAACCGGAGCCCCTGGGGAAAACCCATGCAGACACGGGGAGAACATACAAACTCCTTGCAGACAGCGTGGGATTCAAACCCTGGTATCAATTTCTGGCAATGTGAAGGTGTTGTGCTAGTCGCCACGCCAACTGTGCCACCCCTGAGTAGAAAAAAAAACCCAAACTGGTTCCAAATGGGTCCAGCAGCATCTGTGAAGGGAAATGTTGGTTCCAACCTTGCACCAGAGCTGCCTTGAAATATGACGTGAAACATTGATAATTCCTCCCCCTCCTCCAGAGATCTGCTTGACCCTCAGAATTCCTCCAGGAGCTTGTACTTCGCTTGAGATTTTGGAATCAGTGGTTTTTTGTATCTCCATAATGATTCAGATGTAAAAAGGCAATGGCGAGACCAGGCATAGAGGACTGTGTTCAGAGAGCCAGAATATTACAGCACAGAAAGCAAGCTCTTCAGCCATTCTAGTCTTTGCCAAACTATTATTCTGCCTTGTCCCACTGATGTGCACTCATTCCATATTCCTCCATATCCTTCCCATCCATGTCCAGTAAAAGTCCTAAAATCCGGACTGCTGGGAGAACGGATCAGTCCAGATTTTCAGATTTTCCATATTTTCAGGCAGTACATCTATGGTGTTTGAGCAATGTACACATGCACACATGCAATGCAGGCAAGAACGCTGGCAATGCACACACGCACATACACAAAGAATGCAAGCACACGTGTAATGCACACACACATACACAAAGAATGCAAGCACACGTGTAATGCACACATGCTGGGAATGCACACATGCACATACACAAAGAATGCAAGCACACGTGTAATGCACATGTACTTGCAATGCACACACACACACATACACAAAGAATGCAAGCACACATGTAATGCACACATGCTGGCAATGCACACACGCACATACACAAAGAATGCAAGTACACGTGTAATGCACATGCACTTGCAATGCACACACACATACACAAAGAATGCAAGCACACGTGTAATGCACACATGCTGGCAATGCACACACGCACATACACAAAGAATGCAAGTACACGTGTAATGCACACATGCTGGGAATGCACACATGCACATACACAAAGAATGCAAGCACACGTGTAATGCACATGTACTTGCAATGCACACACACACACATACACAAAGAATGCAAGCACACGTGTAATGCACACATGCTGGCAATGCACACACGCACATACACAAAGAATGCAAGTACACGTGTAATGCACACATGCTGGCAATGCACACACGCACATACACAAAGAATGCAAGTACACGTGTAATGCACACATGCTGGCAATGCACACACGCACATACACAAAGAATGGAAGCACACGTGTAATGCACATGCACTTGCAATGCACACACACACATGCATACACAATGCAGGCAAGCACTCACTCACTCAAAAGTCAAAAGTCTTTGATAAGTCCACATCCTCGGGTGACCCAGACTTCTGGCATCTGGAGTTTTGGACTTTTACTGTACCAGCCCAAATTTTTTATTAAATGTTAAAATTGAGCCCGTATTCACCACTCAGTGGCAGCTCATTCCACATCCCCACCACTCTGTGTGAAGAAGTTCCCCCTAATGTTCCCCTTAAATTTCTCCTCTTTCACCCTTAACCCATGTCCTCTGGTTTGTAGATCACCTAACTTCAATGGAAAAAACCTACTTTCATTCATAATTTTGAATACCTCTATCAAATCTACCCTCATTCTTCAACTCTCTAAAATAAAGTCCTACCCTGCTTAACTTTTCCCTGTAACTCAGTTCCTCAAGTTCCAAGAACATCCAAGTAAATCTTTTCAGAACTCTTTCTCTCTTATTGATATTTTTCCTGTTGTTAATCTGCACACAATATTCCAAATTTGGCCTCAACAATGTCTTCAACAACTCGACCATAACATCCAAACATCCAATACTCAATACTTTGATTTATGAAAGCCAATGCACCCAAAGCTTTCTTTATGATTCTACCTACCTGTGATGCCACCTTGAGATAATTATGTATCTGTATTCCCAGATCCCTCTGTCCTACTGCACTCCACAAGACCCTATCACTTACTGTGTATGTCCTACCTTCATTTGTCCTTCCAAAATGCAACAGTTCAGTGTTGCTTGCATCTTCTCATTAAGATGCTAATGAATAGGAAGAGGTCAGAGAAGGTTTCCAAGACCAATACCTGGAATAAATAGTTAGGCTTTGCTTGTATCCATTGCAGTTTAGAAGAATGAGATGGGACTTAATCCTGAGGCATCTGGACATGGTGGACATACGTGGCAAAGATGGTTCCTCTTATGGGAGCCTCAATGTCACTGTTTAAAGGCTCGCCCATGTTAGATAAAGAAATAGCAATAAAAATTCTCTTGGATGTCAGTCTTTGGAATACTATTCCTAAAAGGACAGTGGAAGCAGAATCTTTTAAAAGCCAGAGGTAGATCGATCTTTCATTAACTCGGGGATGAAAGGTCAAGAATGTTGAGTTGATCTTATTAGATGGCAGAGCAGACTCAAGGGTCTCATTCCTATAGGTAATGGTCTGAGTTAATGTGGGACAAGAACCCCTTGTGTGAGGTTCCCACAGTCCTTAGCCTGATTTATGCCAGTGTCTTCAAAGCAGAAAGCATGAGACGCTGAGCAGGTAAACTAGGAGGAGATCAGAAAAATGTGGGGCTGGGTTTGTCATGGTTTGGCATGAGGAACCTCTAGAGGCCATAAAGGATCCAGGTTGGGGGGGAGCTTCAGTTCCTGCTCACCATACCATTCCCAGGACCTTCATCGACTGTGAATAACCCTGGGCAGGGGCAGCTGATTTGCAGTTGAAATTGCAGAGACAATCAATAAAACAATCATCAATTTGGCTGGCAATTTACACAGCCAGAATTCTCGGCATTTGGTAATGAGCTCCTGGCATCTCACAGATTTTCAGTTCGTGTGGAGCCAGGAGAGCGAGGGGAGAGTTGCTGGAAAAACTGTAAGTAGTGGTGTTTTTGTATTTTAATTTTAATTTGTAAAGTCTAAGGTCGGATAGGAGACTACAGTGTATACTGTGCAGGGACATGATGTCAATCAGTCAGTCAGGCGGCAGATTTCAAAAGGTAGGGCAACTTACCTTCTATTCAGCTGGTTTTGGAACCATTAAGGTTAAACATTTAAGTGATTTATTGTTGTTAAGTGTTGAGCTGTGATTGGATAGTTGAATACAGGTGTGAAAAATTGTGACAATTGTCTACCGCTGCACAGTAGTTGTGTTGATAGACTTAAGGTTATATAAAAGGAGGAACAGACCTGGTAGTGGCCAGAGATGGACTGGCTCAGGGATATTGAAGTTGTGCCTTCATTTCTCAGTGATTGAAGAGAAACTGGGGAGGTAAGAGCAGGTAAGGAAGTTTATCAAGCAAGTTAATGGAGTCTGCTATGGCTGTAGATTGCTCCAGATGTGGGAGATCTGGGATGGTACACTTGTCCAAGCCAACCACACCTGCAGAAAGTGCATTCAGCTTGGGCAACTTAGACTGAATTTGGCAAATGGAGTCGAATGAACTGTGGATTATTCAGGAGGCTGAGGTGGTCACCCCAAATAGCTAGGATGCAGATAGCTAGGTGACCATCTGGAGAGGGAAAAGGTAGGGGAGAGTACCCTGAGAATGCTCCCACTGTCAATAAGTATACTGTTGGTGGGGGTGATCTACCAAGAACAAGTCAAGGTAGTCCAGTCTCTGGCACAGGCTGGCATCTTAGCTCAGAAGAGAATGGCAAGAGGAAAGCCTTAGTAATAAGGGACTTGTTAGTTAGGAAGGCAGACAGGAAGTTTGTTGGAATGCATTGAGACTCCAAGTTGGTATGTTGCCTTCCTGGTGCCAGGGACGTCTTCCACAGCATTCTGGAAGAGGAAGAGCAATTGGATGTTGGGGACCAATGACGTGGATAAGAGTAGAGATGAGGTCCTTGAGAGAATTTGAGGAGTTAGGAAGGAAGTTTAAAAAGGTAGGATCTCAAGAGTGGTAATCTCAGGACAGCTGTATGTGCTGCATGCTAGACAAGGTACAAATAGAAAGTTATGGCTGATGAATGTGTGGCTGAAGAGTTGGTGCAGGGGGCAGGACTTCAGAGTCTTAGATCATTTCTGGGGAAGGCCATCCCTCTACAAAATGGATGGGCTGTGCCTGAACTAGAGGGGGACCAATATCCTGGCAGGAGGGCTTGTTCGAGCTGTTGGAGAGGCAAGGGGTGGGAATTAAAATGAGAGTGAAGAGATTAGAGTAGTAGGGAGCTAAGTTGAAGAATGAGGAAAATAGAAAAGCCAGTCAATGATGAGAAAAAGGAAAGGCAGGTGAACAGACAGGCAAGAGTGCTGTTTAACAAGAATACAGCACAAATGGTAGCAGTATCGGGTCTCAGGGCTCTATCATTAAATGGATGTAGCATTAGAAACTAAGTAGATGACCAAAGTAGTTGGTCAGATTCAACTGAAAAGATATGACATTGTGGCTCAATGAGGCATGTGATTGGGAGCTCGCTATCCAAGGATACACAATCTATAAGAAAGATAGGCAGGTGGATGGGTGGCTCTGATGGTAAGTAGTGACATTAAATCAGTAGAAAGAAGGGACATAAGGTCAGCAGTGGTAGTATCATTATGGGTTGAATTAAAAAATGACAAGAATAAAAAGATCACATTAGCAGTTTTATATAGGCCCCCAAACAGCATCTGGGATGTGGACTGAGTTACAGCTGGAAATGGAAAGGGCATGTCACAAGAATAATGTCAAGATGGTGATGGAGGATTTTAACATGACAAGGGATTGGGAAGGGCAGGACATTACTGGATCCCAGGAGAGTTTGTAGAAAGCTTAAGGTATGGCTTTTTTGACCAGCGTGCTGGTGATCCCACCAGGGGAATCTGCAGTTCTGGATTGGGTGATGCGCAATGAACCTGAAGTCATTAGGGAATTAAAGGTATTTGTGCCTCTAGGTAGTACAAATCATAACGTGTTGGATTTAGTTTCAAATTTGAAAAGGAAAAGATGTAATCGGGTTATCAATTTTTCAGTGGAATAAAGGAAATGACTGTGGCATGAGAAAGGAACTGGCTCAAGTAAACTGGGGAAGCAAACTAGTTGAAGGGGTGGCAGAGCAGAATTGGAAGCTATTTTCGCAAGAAATGAAGAATATGCAGGATAGGTCTTTTCCAAGGAAAAGAAATTTTGTCAATGGGAAGTATACCAATGTGGCTAAAAAAGGTGAAAGGCCAGGATAAAAGCAAAGGGGAGGGCATCCAAGGAAGCTAAATTTAGTGGGAAACAGGACTGGGAATCTTTTAGATACTTGCAGAAAGAGATAAAGAAAAGGTGAATTATGAAAGGAGATTGGCAAACCACACACACACACACACACACACACACACACACACACACACACACACACACACACACACACACACACACACACACACACACACACACACACACACACACACACACACACACACACACACACACACACACACACACACACACACACACACACACACACACTTACTTTTTTATATGTATAAAGAGTAAAAGATGCATGTGGACATAGGACCAATTGAAATATATGCTGGAGAAATTATAATGGGTAATAAAGAGATGGCAGAGGAAGTTGATCAATATTTTATGCCAGTTTTCAATGTGGCAGACATTAGCAATATACTTGGCAGACAGAGGTCTCCGGGAGTAGAATTAGAGTAGTTAAGATTACTAGAGAAATAATGCTAGGCAAGGTGAATGGATTAAAGATTGATAAATCTCCCAGCCTGGATGAAGTGCATCCATGGGTGCTAAAAGAGGTAGCTTTTAGGAGATTCTGGACCCATTGGTGATGGTTTTCTAGAAGTCAAATCTCTGGCAAGATTCCATAGGATTGGAAGGATGCAAATGTGGTTCTGTTGTTTAAGGTGGGAGACTGGAGGAGGAGCCTATTAGTCTGACATCTGTGGTTGGGAAGGTATTACTGATCTCAAGGATGTGGTCCAAGTCAGCATGTTTTTGTTTTGGAAGGCTTTCAATAAGGTGCCACATGTGAGGCTACTTAAGATGAGCCCATGGAATTTTGATGATATTACATTGGATAGAAAATTGGCTGATAGGCCAAGGTTGAAATAAAAGGATCCTGTTCAGGTTGACTGCCTGTAACAAATAGTGCTCCACGGGGATTGGTCTTGGGGTCACTACTGTTCACAACTTGTATTAACGATTTGGATTGTAGATTGAATGGTTTTGTGGTCCTATTTGCAGATGACACCAAGATAGATGGTGGAACAGGAAATGTTGAAGAAACCAAAAAGATGCAGAAGGATATAGACAGCTTGGGGGACTGGACAAAAAAAAAGGCAGATGAGATAGTGTTGAGAAATGTACAGTTCTACATTTTGGTGGTGAAAATAAACAGGATGGGGAGAAATTTCAAAACTTGGAAGTGCAAATGGATCTGGGTGTCCTTGTGCAGGGAAACCTACAAGTTAATGAGCAGGTTGGAGTAGTAATAAAGAAAGCGAATGCTATGTTGTCATTCATTTCAAGAGGAATAGTGTACACAAATAGAAGTATTGATGAGGCTGTATGGGGCCTTGGTGAGACCTTATTTGGAGAACTGTGCAGTTTTGGACCCCTTACCTTGGAAAGATGTGATGTTGTTGAAGAGAGTGTAGAGGAAATTTACTAGGATGATTCTGGAATACAAGGGCTCATGGAAGAGGAATGTTTGACAGGTCTTGGATTGTATTCATTAACATATAAAAGAATGAGAGAGGTTAGGGTGGATGTAGATAAGATGCTTTTCTTGGTGGGTGAAATAAAAACTTTAGTCAGAGGGTCATGAATTTGTGGAACTCATTGCCACGTACAACGGTGGAGGCCTGATCACTTGGAGAGTTTAAGCAGGAGATTGATAAGTATCTAATTGGTATGGGGAAATTGGGGGGAAAAGGCTGGCAAATGGTCCTAGTTGTGAGTGTAGCTCAGCTTAAGGTAGAGTCGTGGAGCAGTTTTAATGGGCTAACTGGCCTTCTGTTCTGTGATCAAGATCCATCCTGCACCACCTTCTGTTTTACAGTTTGCTGGAGGGTGCAGCTCCATTTTTATAGATGTTGTATCTCTCTCCACAACATGGGGGTTTTCAGCAAACTTCATGACTCCAGTGCTTATCTGATGTGAGATTAAGTGAGAGCTTGTTAAGCTTTTAGATTCTGCAACAGAAGCTCTAAGAGTTTTAATGTAATAACTTCCACCCTACCAATGACCTGCAACTCAATGTCATAAACTTGGTTTCTATCACACAAAAATGAGATCAAGACAAGAAAGGAAGAACAAAATGGATAAATAAGAATACCAGAATGTAGGGGTGATGCGTACCTGGAAATTTTGTACTGGGTAAGGATCTTCTCCAGGACTAAGGGCTGAGCTGTTGAGGGTAAGGCAGAGATGTGTGAGATCGCAAGTAGGTCCAGAAATATGATCATCTCCAAGTGTCTAAGTGCACAGATAGTAAAGTTTAATGAACGAACAAGCATATCACCAAGAATAACCCTTGCCCTACTGAATAAACAAATCCCACGTGGGAATTAACCCTTGCCTTACTGAATGAACTTGTGCCACACAAGTATTACTCTACTGACCAAACATGACTTTTTCATTAATTGCCTCCACTTACTCTGAACCTTGAGTCTGGTCTTGGGTTCACTTTGTTATTTCTCCAATTTTCAGGGTCAAAATGTGTGGCTCTGTCTGCACCCACAGAACATTACAGCACAGAAAACGGGTCCTTTAGCCCTTCAAGCTTGTGCCAAACTATTATTCTGTCCTGACCCACTGACCTGCATCCATTCCATATCCCTCCATACCCTTCCCATCCATGTATCTATCCTATTTTTTCTTAAATGTGAAAGTTGAGCACACATTCACCACTTCAGCTGGCAGCTCATTCCACATTCCCACCACTCTCTGTGAAGAGATTTCCCTAAACATCTCACCTTTCACCCTAACCTATGTCCTCTATTTTTAATCTCACCTAACCTCTGGAAAAAGCTGCCTTGCATCTACTCTATCTACACCCCTCGTAAAGTACACAGTTATGTAGCAGGGGAATGGGCCCTGTGGCCCATCAATTTCATGTCCTCCTTCCTGCCCATCTACTTGGCTACACTCCATCCATATCCTTCAATGCCTTGCTTGTTTAAGTGCCTGTTTAAAAATATCTAACATGGTTACTGTATATGATTCTATCTCCTCCACTGGCAACGCATCTCAAAGATCAACCACTTTGTGTCAGGAAAACAGAGCCAAGCCAATGAGTTCTGATCCTTGAGGCTGATGAACATAAAAACAAAATACCTCCTGAAGAAAATGCTTTGACAGAAAGAAGTTGGGTTATCCCTTTAGTTGCTGCACTGGGAAGTTTGTGTTCCTGTGAGTTTCTCAGAATGTGCTTTCTCTGAAGTTGTGGAGGATCCCTATCCGCTTCTGACTTCACTGGGTTTAAACATGGATTTGTCAGTTTGCTTTAACACAAGAGTTTCTGGATCACCTTAAGACAGAGGGATATTTCTTTAATTAGGTTGTGCCTGACACCTTGTTTGGTCAGCTGGCAGCTAACAGCAGAAGCTGCTGTGTGAAAGGCACAAGAACAAACAGGCACAGCTCAAATGAACATCATTCCATTAATGCCTGAGAACAAAGGAGAGTGCTCCAAATATTAGCCCCTTCCTGACCTGGTCATTCTCTTTCCTGGATGCTACTTATTCAGCTCCCCCCAACCCCCACTAAATTACCCCTTTGCCTTGACCTGACTGAACCCCTTGTCCTGACCTGGTCTACTGTGCCCTCCCTACCCAGTTCCCTACACTGTCTGGTCTTTATTATTGAGGGCAGTGAAAATGATCTCCAAACCCATGTCACTGGCTCCGCTGTAATTTAGCAGCTCCAGGAAACCATTCCCCTACTCCTCAACTAAGCGAGGCCCCTCTCTCCCTCCCCACCAATTTCACACCCACCTCTTGAGCCACAAGACTTGAGAGCAGAATTAGGCCTTCGCATCTACTCCACCATTCAAATCATGGCTGATGTTTCTTTCTTTTCAACCCCATTCTCCTGCTGTCTCTCCATAACTTTTGACATCCTGACTCATCAAGAACTTGCTTTAAATCTAACTATGACTTCCACAGGTTCACTGCCCTGTGACTGAAGAAAGTTCTCAGTGTTCTAAAAGGATGCCTTTTTATTCTGAGGTTGTTCCCCTGGTCCTACTCTTTTCCACCACTGGAAACATCTCCATGTCCACTCTATCCAGCCTTTCTTTCAATATGCAGCAGCGTTCAATGAGAAGCCCCTCTCATCCTTCTGAACAGTGAGTACATGCCCAGAGCCATCAAAGTTCCTCATACATTAGTTGCAGAATACAGCTTGTGACTTTTTTGCAGGCAGGTTCAGAATAGTTTTGCTCTGAGAGAGAGAAAAAGAGGGAGGGAGGGAGGGAGGGAGGGAGGGAGGGAGGGAGGGAGGGAGGGAGGGAGGGAGGGAGGGAGGGAGGGAGGGAGGGACGGACGGACGGACTCACTCTGTTCCAGAGGGACAAGCTGGCAAACTTTGGAAGGCTGCATGATCAAAGGAGGAGATTGGCAGTCTGAAAGAAAGAGGATCATCTGGAGAACCCTGAAGGGGGAAAGTTTGGTCAGCAAGACTGATTGAGAAGGAATCAGTTGCGGATGTCCTGGAAAAGGAATCTCTCTCTGAAAACCAGCAAGAACCCTCCTGAGTGGTAACCAAAGACTGGTGAACTTTGTTAATGCTAACTTCTGTGCACAGTACAAGAATTGCCTGCAACCAGTGAGATTGGACTGTGATCCAAAGAACTTTTCTAATCTTAAATATACATTACACACACCTGTGCTACGTATTAGACGGGGGGGGGGGGGGGGGGGCGGGGGTTTAGGTAGGTTAAGTAAGGAGATTAAGTAATAAGTGTTTAATTCTGTTTTCTTGTTCAATTATAATTTAAAAACGACTTTTATTGAAGTAACCCTGTGTTGTGCATATCTATTGTTGCTGGTTTTTGGGGTCCTCCGGACTCTGTAACAATACTCTAAATGTGCTCTGACCAATGCCTTGTAAAGCTTCAGTGTTACCTCCTTGCCTTTGTATTCTAGTTTTCTCAAAATGAAGGCTAACATTGCATTTGCCTTCCTTACCTCTGACTCAATCTGCAAGTTAACCTTTTGGGGATCCTATACGAGAATATCTGCTTCCTGAATTCTCTCCCCATTTAGAAAATGCTGCTCTTTATTCATTCCACTGTAATGGTTTGGGTTCTCTCACTCTCACTTAGTAAGAAATGTTATGTTATTAAAAATAAAGTATTGCTTTGGAAAAAGATTAATATGGTTATTTCCAATGTTGATGATTTAGTTCATAACAGGTACATACAACCAAAATTCTTATTCACTGCAGGTACTTGTAAAGAAAAACTCTAAAATTTAACTAATCGAATTAAATTAAAAGAGATGATAAATACAAGATACCTAATACATTTTAAAATTATTTTATTTACAGCATTGGAGAAGTTGATTCTGGCTACTTAAACATTTAAACAGCCAGTGGAATCCTGCCCTGTCTGTAAGGAGTTGGTATGTTCGTGCCCATGTGCATGGGTTTCCTCCGGGTGCATTGGTTTCCTGCCACCATTCAAAAACATACCGGGTAGGTCAATTGGGTGTAATTGGGCTTGTGGGTCAAAAGAGCCTGTTACTGTGCTGTATTCTTAAATTTAAAAATAAGGCTGTTTATCGACTGGGATTGTCACTTGGAGTAAATAATGATCCCTGAGGATTAAATCCTGCCACTTTATTAACTGGGATTGTCACTGAGTTCCTCCAGTCGTTCGTTTTCTGTTCCTTTACTCTTCCGTGGGAAGGCTGAAGGTGCCCAGCTCTGGGGCGGATGATAGTTGAAAGCAAGTTAACAGTGGAAGATGCCTGAAACGTGGACAGGGTTCTGAGTCTTTGCCTAGGTCAGCTCCAAGCTTTCACTGCCTTGGCATTTAAAAAAAAATGCCAGCGCAAAGTTCTTCAAAAACAAGTTAGACCGATTTAGATTCTGTAACAAGATCAGAGGGTTCAGATGTCAAGAGGTCCAATTGACTTTTGCCCTGTAAAAGCTAATCATTTTATGTTATTTGGAAGCTGCAATAAATTCCTTGTATCCTCAAAAACTTGTTTATATTCTTGACACTATTGACTCTTAATTATCCATAGACAATACTGAAATGCTCTTACCCTCTGAGCTCGAGGCTACAAAGCCCAGGAGTGGCAGAAGAATATAATACTCCAGTTAACACCGGGGCCATCAAATCTACAAAGCTCAATCTGCTGTTGGTAATCTTGGAGGAGACTGTGGTTAGGAGATTTGTGTTTATCGTGCTAGATGGAGCAGAGCTATACTTCACTTTTAAGGGGTTCCAAAACTTAAGGGCATAGGTTTCAGGTGACAGATTTAAAGGGGACTTGAAAGGCATCTTTTTCACGAATGGTTTAAGATTCTTTTATTGTCATGTAATAAAACAGTGCGTGTAATAATGCACAAAATTTCCTTTAGTCTTCTCTTTAGTAAGAGAGTCACTGAGTGTCCATGGATCTGCAGCCTCTACAGCTGCACAGATTCCCGATCCAAACTCCAATATGATCAGGAAGCCCAAGGCCCTTCGGGAGCCCTTCTTGTCCCAGCATCCTCTCTAATCCTGGTTCCCATGAGCCAGTCTCCAGCAGTCTGTGCAGGCTCTTTGACTGCAAGTCGCCAGAAAACCAGTCTGTAAGGGCCCTTCAGCCGCTGAGCCCTCGCTTTTCTCTGGCCATGGTCACTGTCGTTAGGGTGATCTCCTATGCTCTTCAAGAGGGGATGTTCTCCCCAGTTTTGGTGTGTTCTGCTGCTCCCCAGAGTTTGCAACCATATGAGGCCACTGCCAGCACAGGCACTGCCAACTTGGGTGTAATTGAGTGGCATGGGCTCGAGGCCTGAAATGGCCTGTTACCATGCTGTATGTCTAAATTTTTTTTTAATGGGGCCATCTTAGGTGGACAACATGGTCAACATGGACAAGTTGGGCTGAAGGGCCTATTCCTTTAAGAATATTTCAAGATAACATTTTTAATGAGTTTCGGTCAAAAGTAGATGCTGAGTCAAAGACATGAGATACTGGGAAGGTGCTGTAGAGTTTGTCTGAGGAAGGAGGGAAAGGGAAGAGGAGGCATTTGCAGGTTGTTGGGACTGGAGGCTGGAGAGAATATTTGGTGCAAATTGTAAGCCAAAGGAAGCTGTTGAGTTCATGGGAGGAAGGTTCCTACACAAGATTAGAATCAATGCACAGAGTCCATGCTAACCTTCGAGCAGGTTCAGAGTTTGTACTTGAGGAGTGTTAAGACCAGTGCATGGCCAGTGTGGGGAAACTGTGGTGTGGGAGATGGGCAGCAGCAGTTTGGATCAGCTGAAGGGCTACAAGGGTAGATTGAAAGAGTGCAGAGAAGCTTTACTAGGATGCTGCTGGGAAAGTTACAGGGAAAGATTGAACAGGTTAGGACTTTATTCTCTAGAGCAGGGGTGTCAAACTCAAATTCACAGAGGACCAAAATTAAAAACTTGGACTAAGTCGAGGGCCGAACTAAATATTTATTGAAATTTTTCAACAACATCTGCATGTTTTCTCTTCTTTCAACATATGTAATGTTAAACTTTAGGATAAAACTTTAGGAGGATAATGTTACAGGTCAGGAGTAGGTAGCTCAAGTTCACCCTTTGCTTGACCTGAGGGAAATCTATTTGGTCCCTGTGGAGATGTAGTCAGCATTCACAGGCTGTGTCCATTTTGGCCTGCATCAGGACTCAGCATTTCCTGCTCACTCCTCAGGCTCTAGGCCTCTATTCACCCTCGACCCACCATCCCTCTACCTGACCAGTCCTTTACCCAACCTCTACTCACCCCTCACTCCACTCGCTCTGCCTCTACCCATCCTATACACGCCCCTCTACTGCCTCTCCCCTCAACCTGTTCCTCCCTCTACCCATCTCTCACCCTCTAATCACCCCTCCCCTACTCGCCCTGCCCCTCCCTTTTTACCTCTTCCCTATCCACCCCTCATTCTCATCCCTCCCTCTAACTGCCCCTCGCACCACCATAACTTCCCCTGCCCATTACTCCTCACCTACACCCTCTGCCCACCCCTGCTTACCCACCCACTCAGGCCCAGCGCGCTGCCGATTAGCCTTTGCGGACAGCCACCATCTCTCTCTTCACGTGCAGGGCCGAACCAGCCGTCCCTGGGGTCCGTGCGGGTGCAAGCGCTGAAGGCCGTGGCGACCGGGAGAAGTGCGCTCGCGCTGTGGAAGGGCCGTCCGGTGCCAGTCGCGCGGGGCTCGCGCTGCCTGGGGGCCGTGTGCAGCCTGCCATGCCCGTCGCGCCGACAGGAAATCACAGGCGCTCGCCAATCCGCCGCACCGCTCGATAGGTGGGAGAAGTGACTGGTCGTGCGGGGAGCCTTCCAACTGGCTTGCCGGCTGATGACATCGACAGACTTCTCGTGTTACAATTTCTCGTGTTACAATGGGGAAGGATGTGCAATGAAGGGGGAGGATGGTGGGGGTGACATTACCAAAAAACAGCATCGGCTCTCACTGCAGGTCGGGCCACCTCTAATACATTTTTGAAATGATCTTGCGGGCCAAATATAATTATATCGCGGGCCAAATTTGGCCCGCAGACCAGAGTTTGACATGTGTGCTCTAGAGTATAAAAGAATGAAGGGATTTATCACAGTTATATAAGAGGGTATCGATGGAATAAATGCAAGCAGGCTTTTTCCATTGAGGTTGGGTGAGGCAAGAACTAGAGGACATAGGTTAAGGGTGAAAGGGGAAATGCTCCAAGGAAACATATGGAGGAACTTCATGCAGTGTGGGAACTGCCAGCTGAAGTGTTGGATGCATGCTCAGTTTTGACATTGAAGGAAAAATGTGGATAGGTACACAGATGGGAGGGATATGGTCCAGCTGCAGGTTAATGGGACCAGGCAGAATAATAGGTTGGCACAGGCTAGATGAGCTGAAGGTCCTGTTCTTGTGCTGTAGTGTTCTCAGGTCCTGGCAGATGGATAGATCCAGGATCTAAGAGCAAACTATCTGGGAAAGGTGAAGAAGCTTCTGTTGGAACTTCTCTGGTTAGATTTGGTTCTGGACAAGTGAAACCAAGCAAATGCAAACCAGCAAGTGTACTGGGCACCCCCATTAGCCTAATGCTGTTACAGCACCAGTGATCGGGACCATGGTTCAAATTCCACACTGTCCATAAGGAATTTGTTCATTCTCCCTGTGTCTACCAGGGACTCCAGTTTCCTCCCATCTTTCAAAACATACTGAGGGTGTAGGTCATTTGGGTGTAATTGGGCAGCACTGGTTCATGGGCCAAAAGGGCCTGTTGGTGTGTATGTCTAAATTTTTTAAAATGATAATATTTACATTTAATTTAATGTTCAGACTCAATGGTCAATGAAATGAATATACCTGTGGAAGATGCCGTGATGAGCCCTATCAAAGGTTCAGAACAGGTCAAGGACCAAGGTGTTGCATAGGCACAGTCACAGAGCAAATCATTTCTGACTTGGGTTTGGCTGTTTAATTTCTGTGGAACTTGGTTGCAGGGAGTTGTCAGACATAGGGTTTCAGATCTGGTAACTGCAGAGCAAGATAGCAAGCAGCAATAGCAACTAACAGGATATCAAGTTAAGGGAGAGTAGAGGAAAGTTCAGGGTAGATGTCAGAGGTATGTTTTTACAGAGTGGTGGGTACCTGGAATGCATTTTTGGGGATGATGGTGGAGGTTGGTACAATAGGGACAGTCATAAAACTCTGACACGTGGATGTAAGGAAAATAGAGGGTTACGGTTGTGAGGTAGGGAAGGATTAGATTGCTGTGGAGTAGGTTTACATAAGTGGCACAAATTGTGAGCTGAAGGACCTGTACTGGGCTTTAATGTTGAAAGTTCAAATTTATTGCTAGAGTTCATACCTACCTTAGCAGGTAATGCATGGGATGAAAATGACTGCCATCATTTATTTGTTGCATTCACACAGGTAAGTGAAGCCATTGATTCCTGTCCTTTAACGACTGTGTAAAAGGTTATATAAGACAACGACTCCCAGGAATTTAAATTTGTTCACCACCTCTACCTTTGATCCCCCTAATGATCACTGAATTGTACACGGTTGGTTTTCCCTTCCTAAATCGGCTCCTTTTTTGTGACATTTAGTGAGAGAATCTTGTTAGTACACCATTTCAGTCTCCCTTCTGTATGCTGATCATCTCCCCCTTTTATTAGACCACATTACTATGGTATCTTTAGCAGATTTGTAAATTGTGTTGTCATTACCAAGCCACACAGTCGTAGGTGTAAAGTGAGTAGAGCAGGGGGCTAAGAACGCAGCCCTGTCGTGCTCTGGTACTGGTGGAGATGTCCTTGCCTATCCTCAATGTGCTCTGGCTGTGAGGAAATCCAGGATTCACTTGCACAGCGACCCATGTCTTTTTTTTTAATTTTTTATTTTTCACACCATAAATCACATTAGCCATGATATACACTTTTTCTTTTTCACACATATACAGTGACTTTTTCTCCCCCCCCCCCCCACCCTCCCTCCTCCCAAGCCACCCCCCCACCCCCCCTTCATCCATTTTAGGTATACAATCTAGGTTGCATTAAACCAGTCAGACAGAGACCCATGTCTTGAAGTTTGCTGATCAGTTTTGAGGGGACGATGGTGTTGAATGTTAAACTGTAGTCAATAAAGAGTATCCTGGGGTATGCATCTTTGCTGTCCAAATATTCTAGGGTTTTGTGCAGAGCAGAGAGATGGCATCTGTTGTAGACCTGTTGTTGGAATGGATCCATATCGCCACTCAGACAAGAGCTGATGGGCTACAACACCAGCCTCTTAACTAATTTCATCACTAGATAGATTGCCACTGGTCAATAGTTAGGCAGGTCACCACACTCGGGCACCGATATGATGGAGGCCTGTTTCAAACAGGTAGGTCTCATGGCCTGCTGGAATGAGATGAAGATATCCATCAATACATTGGCCTGTTGGTCAACACAGGTTTTCAGTACTTGGTACTCAGTCCAGACAAGACTTGGACTCACTCACCTGAAGGCAGTCGACATATCATCCTCAGATACTGACAGTAGAGGATCATTAGGGGACATGGGGGTGGGGGTGGGGGGTTGGTGCACAGTGGTTCTTCCTTGTTCTGGTGATATCAAGCATAGAAGGCATTGAGCTCATGTGGGAGTGAATCTTTGCTGTCTCCAACTACACCTGATTTGGTTGGTTTTGACAGGATATGTCATTTAGTCACTGTCACAGCTGTTGGGTATCTTTCATGGCTTCCATTCTCAACCAGAATCTCCACTTCACCTGAGAGATGGTTTTCTGTAGTTGTACCTGTTCCCCTGGTTGTGTTCTAGATTTCTGGACTTAAATGGCTGTGATCTACAACTCAGCATTTCATTGTTCATCCACGGCTTCAGGTCGGAAAACTCTAAATGATTTGGTGGGGACACAACGTAACACCATGTATTCCTGGCTTGGGGGCTATTGAGCAATGTCCTGGCTTGCCTGCTCATTTTTTAGGAAACAGCCTGGTTCCAGCAGAGAGGGTAGGCAGGACATCAGATATAAAACCTCGCAGAATCTCTTCAAGCAGTGCCCTCCCCGGTGAGACAGCCCAGAACTTGCCTCTGTCACGTCGTGGGAAGTGAACCTGCCTCTTTCTCATGCCTGCACCGTGCGCGAGGCTGTCAGTGCAAAAGGAGCCCTCTTCCTCCCATGCCCTCCCTGTGGGCTTGACTGAACTGAATGCCCAGCAATGCCTGGAGTGACTCTGCTTTTATCCCTTGTTCTGGCCCCTTACAAAAGCAGCTGTCACAATCACTCTGTTCTGTGATGGACACCCTGCTCAGCCCCAAAATACCGAGCTGTTTCCTTCAATAGCCATGAAACACTATCCAGGAGCCATCTGCCGCCACCTTTCCAGCCTCACATACCGCTTCAGGCACAGGCTATCAGTCAATTAAAAGCTGCTGCCCTTTAACTAGGTAAGGAGAGCTTGTTAGATTCTGACAGGTGATTCCCACCCACTCCCTAACTCCATTTGCCTCTCACACCACCACTACTGATGAAACAGCCAGATCTCCTTGTCTGTCACTGCTACAGATGAGTGGGAACCACCTTGGGACTTGAGGGCAGCTGATGTACAAGTTAACTGTCGAAAGAGGCTTTAGAAGGTGGTGAATGCAGCACAGAACATAGATGAATGTCTCTCCTCTCCATGGGCTCTGCCTACATCTCCTGTTGCCTCGGAAATGCAGCCAACACACTGAAGGACCCATCACACTCCTCCCACTAGGGATAGGTTTTAAGTGTGAAATTGCACACCTGCAGGTTTAGTTTCTTCCCTGCAGCCATCAGGCTCCTGAATGAGCCCCACAACGTGCCTTTGGTGTTGACTGATCCTTTTTTCATTGTATCTCTATACTCTGCCACTGTGCTTTTGTTCTTCTACTTTACAAATGTGTGTGAAATCTGTTAGACTTGTAATAGAACTGTAACAAGAATAATGCAACAACCCAATTACAACCCAATTGAAATGCATATAAACTGCATACCTCATGATGCAGCAGCTCCTTTTCTACCTGACAGCTTTGGCAGTGGAAGGCCTTCAGGCTTGCAATGTTGGCTGCACCGAGCTCCAGTGTGTCCCTCTTGTCACACTGCTTCTGCTGTGAGGGTTGATCATTAAAGGTGAATCAGCACAGAGAAGATCTGGCAAACCCAGAAGTCGGCAACATTATGGGGAGAGGAGAGAAACTTGCCAAAATAGTAATGCACAAAAATGCTGGAGCAATTCAACAGTCACTCAGTGACCCAATAGGGCAGTGGCTGTTTTGGTCACGTGGCCTTCAGGTAGTGGAGAGATTGTGTATTGCTCTAGTCCTCCTTTCACTGCTCCCACCGGGCTTGCAGAAACAAAAGCCAAGTCTCCTTTCTCAATATCTGTTTCAGGCACATCCAGTAACATCAGGCTCTCAATATGTTTAAGGCCCACTGGTCTCATGTCACTCTCTCCACATTAACAACCCCACCCATGTTAAAGTGCCTGACTTTTTCTTTCTGATTTTGATTAAAGAGTGTGCAGTTTCTTTGATCCAAGATCAGATTTGTTCAAATGATTTAAATTGCAGATGGTAGTTTGTTAATATTTTATAGTCCACCCCTAGTAAGGATATAATTAGCATAAGACCATATTGGAGCAGAAATAGGCCATTCAGCCCATTGATCATGAACTCTGCCATGTAATCATGAACTGATCCACTTCCCCACTGCCCGGCCTTCTCTCCATCACCTTTGATGCCCTGGCTAATCAAGGACCTATCAATCAGTCTTAAATACACCCAATGATGTGCCCTCCATAACTGCCTGAGGCAACAAATTCCATAGATTTATCACCCTCTGGCTAAAGAAATTCCTCCATCTCTAAGTGGATGCCCTTCATTTTGCTGGAAAAAGTGTAGGAAAGATCATGAGTGTTTGAGGTATAAGGAGGCTGAATAATCTGGGGAATTTTTCCCTGGAGGATCAGGGGGAACCTTAGAGATTTATAAATTCATGAGGAACATAAATGACGACAGTATCTTCCAGTGTAGGGGAATCTAAAAGTAAAGGGCACAGTTTAAGGTGCGAGGGTAAAGATTTAACAGGGTCCAGAGGAATGTTTTTCACACAGAGGATGGTGATGTTGTGGGACAAGCTGCCAGGGGCAGGTACAATATTTAAAATCTATTTAGACAAGTACATGGATGGGAAAGGTTTGGAAGAATGAGGGGTAAAAGTTTTCCACATCTGCCTGTCCTGTTTCGCAATCCCTCCCACCCTCCTCTCTTGTCTGATGGACCTCCATGTTCATTTTCCTAGCATATAGAGTATCAGAATTTGTCATGAACAAGTCATGAAACTCGGTGTTTTACAGCAGGGTCATAGTGCAAACATTTTCATATTATGAACCATCTTACAATAAAATAAAAAATGAAAATAAAATGGCAGTGTCTTTGGTTCAATTATTATTCAGGAATCTGATGGCAACGGGGCAGAACCTGTTCTTGTGTCACCTAGTGCTAGTCTTTAAGACCCTGTGCCTTTTCCCCAATGGTAGCAGAGTGAAGAGGATATAGCCTGGGTGGTGGGGGTCTTTGAGGATAAATGCTGCTTTTTTTGCTCCTCATGTGGATGTCTTCCATGGAGTGAAGTCTGGTGCCTGTAATGTGGCAGGCCAAGTTAACAACCCTCTGGAGTTTGTTCTTGCCCTGAGATTTGGTGCCTCCATACCAGACAGGTACACCTGTGGAAGTTTTAGAAAGTATTTGGTGATGTACTGAATCTGTTCAAGCTCTTCAAAGTATAGCCACTAGTGGGCTGCCTTTGTGATTGCATCAACAAGGAGGCTTCGGGACCAATCCTTGGAGATGTTGACACCCAGTCTTCTGCATAAGTCCCCTATACCTATTTCATGTATTAGTCCCTTGCTTAGGTCTAGGTATATATATATATATATATCTCCATTATATATTGCTCATACATGTTTCCAGTTTATATTGGGTGTGCACAACTTCTGTCCATCCCCTTTGAACATCTCCTGCACACCTTTCCTCCACACCTTCTTCTTCTTTGGCTTGGCTTCGCGGACGAAGATTTATGGAGGGGTAAATGTCCACGTCAGCTGAAGGCTCGTTTGTGGCTGACAAGTCCGATGCGGGACAGGCAGACACGATGCAGCGGTTGCAGGGAAAAATTGGTTGGTTGGGGTTGGGTGTTGGGTTTTTCCTCCTTTGCCTTTTGTCAGTGAGGTGGGCACATATCTCCTGTACATATCCCCTGTTCACTTCCTCCTCCTCTGTGGATTTCTCCCATTTATTCCATGCATATTCCCCAAAATACCCCATATTCTTCTGTTTGCTCATTATTGAATGTTGAAACTTCAGTAAAATAGCATTCATTCTAATTCAATGAAACTGGCTTAAATCATTTCAGTTTATTCTCTGCAGCCACTAATAAGAGTAAATTTGGTGCATGTCATTCTTGCTCCATCAGCCCCTTTGGCACCCAACCCACTTGGCATTTTCTAAGGTTAATCAGTCAATGCTTGTCGGTTGGCCAAGACTTTGTTGAGGCTGAGACAACCTGTCCAGCCAGCTGAACCAGTCAGGGAGCATGCCTCTTGATGATTGCTTCAGGATGGAGATTTCAAGAATTTCCTACAAAGGACCACCTCAAATTCAAAACCAAAGCATCAGTATCTTGTTAAACTGCAATCACTCGATCTTCCAAGTCCACTGGGACTGTTAGGCATATAAAGAACACAGCCCATCTTTTTTCTTTCTCCATAGTTAATGATAATGGAGCTGGCAATTAATCACAACAATCGATATCTATCGAAGGGTCTCCAGCAGATGTGAGGTGAGGAAACCCCCGTGGTGGGTGCCCTGAAGTTCCTCCTCCACAATGCCGGATGAATCCTGTACCTTATCTCAAATTTCCCAAATGCTGCATCTCAAAATGTTATTTATTGGAGTATTCTGATTTACACTTGAATGTATCAGCACCAGTTGCTTTCACCTTCTTTCTGGCAGTCAGTTCCAGGAACTGATTACTAATGCGGAGATTTTCTCAGGAAATCTCCCCTTTAGATACAGCCCTTGCTTTCTGGTAAGTCTCCCTTAGAATCAAAATGACACACTGTTCCTCGGCCTCTATGAATTGCACACCTTAATTTGGAATTATTTCCAATTCTTTGGATTAAAACCAAAAGTCGCAGAAGGCAACTCATTGATCTGGCTTTGTTTGCCTGCTGACACTGGTACTCTCCACTCAATGCAGCACCCATACGAGACATTAAAGTTTAGACTTGTAGAGTCTGAGCCATTTCAAGCATACTGTAGAAATCACCAGCAAGGAACCATGAACAGCTTAAACACAATAAGGGCAGGGGCAATCTGCAGTATGAAAAGATATTGTCAATTGCAAAACCAAATGGACGTCAATAAGGGAGGGAAAATTAAGTGGCACAGTTCCTGGCTGGAAGTAGAAGCTGATGGTGATCTCTTTCAAAAGATTGAGAAGTTTGGCAAAGCATTGTGCTGTGATACAGAGATCCGCGACATGAGGAAACTTTCCAATACTACCTGCAGTAGTACAGTGACAGTACGAAGCACAAAGTCCGATTATGAATTGTATGTTCTAGTAAAAAAAGTTGAGGCATTCAAACAGAAATGTGGAGCAATTTATTTAGCCAGAGGGTGGTAAATCTCTGGAATTTGTTGCCACGGGCAGTTGTGGAGGACAATCATTATTTAAGACAGAGATTGATAGGTTCTTGATTAGTCAGGTCATCAAAGATTATGGGGAGAAGGCTGGGCATTGGGACTGATTGGGGAAAATGGGTTGGTTCATGGCTAAATGGCGATGAATAGGCTGAGTAGCCTATTTCTGCTTCTATGTCTTATGGTCTTATTTTCTTGCAAGGAAAGAAACATCTGAAATAATCAGATGCCATTTACAGCATCAAAAGATCTGAATGTCACAATATTCCAAGTATGCAGCGTCACCTGCCTGCTCCTGTACTCAATACCTTGACCAATATAGACACTTGTGTCAAAGGCATTCACTATTCTGCCTCCTTGCAGATCTATGTACATTGTACCTATACTTCTAAGCCTCTTGGTTCTACACAAGTCTCCAACATTCACATCCTTATTCCATTCCCCAGGACAAAGGATCCTAATCTAATGGGACCTAGCATCTCAAACCATCTCAGCTGAATCTCTCCTAGTTACTAGAACAGAACATTGAACATTATAGCACAGTACAGGCCCTTCAGCCCACAATGTTGTGCTGACCTATATAAGTCTACTCCACAACAATCAAACTTTTCCCTCCTCACACCCATACCTATTTTTCTTATATCCATGTGCCTGCCAAAAAGTCTTTTGAATGTTCCTATTGTGCCAGCCTCCACCATCACCCTAAGCATTCCAAGCACCCATCACTCTCTGTGTAAAGCACTTACCTCTGACATATCCCTGAAATTTCCTCTGGTATTTGCTATTGTCGCACCGTAAAAACTGTGCTGTCCATCGACCATATCTAAGCCCCTCCATTAAGTCTCCTCTCATCCTTTATCACTCCAAAGAGAAAAGCCCTAGCTCTGAAAAGAACTGGGTCTTCCTCCTTCCTCTCTTCCCTTTATCAACTTCAAAGGAGATGCTTTTAATCTCAGCAATTATCAGCCTCTTGGACTCACCTTACAATGCCCGACTCCATCTGTGCTACCAATCTGTAGTCAGATTGTTCATCCTCCCCACAGTTCATCATCAATACAGACAGTAAGCTCTGGACACAGCCTCCTATCCATAGCCACTGACCCAAATATAAGTCACGACTTGTATAATCCCTCCTGGATCAAGGTATGTGTCTCTCAGCCTTCAGGGATGCATCAGCTCAGGCTTTAACCCAGCAACTCAAAGTAATTCAAGATCTAATGCTGCTTTCAGATTTGGTGGCTTGAGATCTCATTGATTTCCATCAAAATCTACATCCTAGTCATGATACACTAATTACTCTGCTTTCCCCATCAAAAAGTTTTTTTCATGTTGTGTGAAATATTGTTTTTAGTCAATATTTTGTTTCAACAGGAAACATTGTAGAGGGAGTCAGCTTTTTAGTATTAGTTTGAGATCATTGCCACAAGTACCAAGATGTAATAAGAGTTTGTTTTGTGGGTGTCCAGAAAAACTAATAAATAGTACAAAAAGTAAGACACAATACGGAGTGTAGAGTTACAGAGAGAGATCAGATGATACAGTGGAAAGGCAGATTTTTTAAAAGTTTAGACCAACAGCACAGTAACTCACGAGCCCATGCCGTCTAAATACTCCAATTAACCTAAAACCCCCATGTGTTTTGTAAGGGTGGAAGAAGCCAGAACACCTGAAAGAAACCCAGGTAGTTACAGGGAAAGGGTGCAAACGCCTTACAGACAGTGCCAGATTCGAACCCGGGTCACTGGCATTGTAATAACATTGAGCTATCTGTGCCGTAATTTTACTAGTTCTAGATTCATTCAGGGTGTTGAAAATGGCAGGAAAGAAACTGTGCTTTAATCTGGCAGGGCGTGATCTCACAAATGTGAATCTTCTTCCTAATCTGGAGGGGGTGGGGGGGGGTGGGGGAGAAGCCAGTGCATGATGGCTGCAGATTCAAATCCCAGGTTAAAAATTGACCCTTTCTTTGCAATGTATATTACAAATGCAGCAGGAACCCAGCTGTCCTTTTACATAAGAAATGTCTCTGAGGCTGTGGGGTTGGCCATCATCCTCTGTGTGACCATTGGCTATGGAGCATTTTCCACATCCTGAAACATCAGCCTCGCTCGATCTGTAAGTTACATAGCACCATTGACCTGACAGAGGAATGCTTCATTTATCAGGAATGTTAAATGAATATACTGTGGGCTTGTTGGAGCAAGTTGGTACCAGGTCATAATTGAGGGGGTTACATAGGAGAATGGAATGCAAGGGTCGTAGCCTCTCATAGCAGAGGTAGCTGGGTGCTGGTGTTTGGTTTCGTAGATGTTGTTCAGAGAGTAGATTCTCTTTCTTTATTCCGTCATTCATTAACCATCCTCTTGCAGGTGGTTTGTTCAGGAATTTCAGGGTTTTTTTTCTAGACACCAAATGAATAGTTTATTGTCACGTGTACCAAGAAACAGTGAAAAGCTTTGTTTTATGTGTTTCCCAGACAAGTCAACCCATGCTTAAATGCAAGGATGCAGTGTTGAAATCAGTCAAAGAATTCAGGGTCTTATGTTATAAAGATGATGTGCAGGGCCCAGAAAGAAAAGTCCAGTTAAAACAGTTCAAGGACAGACTGAACGTCTATGCACTGTTTGATGGGAAGAACAGGATGACGCCTTGGAAAGCTCCATGTCTCCCTAATGAACAGGCCCCCTGCATAGCCGCAGCTGAGGTGAGGTGAACCCTATCACACAAGGCAGTGGGACCACACAACATACCAGGTCAGGTACTAGAGGACTGTGTAGACCAATTGATAGATGTCTTTACAGACATCTTCAACACCACATTGCAGCAGTCCATCGCTCCTGCAGGGTTCAAGACAGTCACCATCATCCTGTACCCAAGAGGGCAACAATAACAGGTCTCGATGACTACTGCCCTGTGGCACTGACCTCCATCATTATGAAATGCTTTGAGCATTTGGTGATGGGACACATCAAAGCCCACCTCCCAGAGATGCTGAACACATTTCAATTTGCCAAGAAGAAACCATTCCACAGATGATGCTATAACCTTGTTGATTCACTCTGACCTAGCTTACGTGGAGAATGGTACCTCATATGCCAGGATGTTGTTCAGTGACTTCAGCTCAGCATTTAATATAATCATTCCCCAGAGGTGGTGGAGAAGCTGTCTCAACACCCCTTTCTGTAATTGGATTCTGGACTTCCTCAGGGAAAGACCACAGTCTCTCTGGCCAGTAGCAGAACATTGAATACTGTCACACTGAGCACACGCTCAGCCCGCTCCTGTTCATGCTACTGACCCATGACTGCATCACCAGATCCAGCTCCAACAGTGTCATCACGTTTGCAGATGACACAACAGTCGTTGGCCTCATTGGCAACAACGATGAGTTAACACTGCAGAGGCAGAAAATCTCATGAAATGTTGCGACAGTAACAACCTGAGTCTCAACGTGGACAAGACGATGGAAATAATCAGGAATGACTACCCTCCATTACACATTCAATCTGCAGTAGAGAGAGTGGAGAGCACCAAGTTCCTTGGAGTTCACTTCACTAATGTCCTATCATGGACACTCAACACCTCCTCACTGGTCAGGAAGGTACAACAGCAACTGCCCTTTCTGAGAAGACTGAAGCGGGCAAGGTTACTGGCCACCATTATATCAAGCTTCTACAGGAGCTCTATCGAGAGCATCCGGGATGGCTGCATCATGGTTGCTGCAGAGAAATGAATTGGAGGTCAATCCACAGGACATGAGAGGCAGAGAGGATCTTGGGAGTCTCCATCTCCCCCCCATTGATGTGATCTACTGGGATCATTGCCTGAAGAGGGTGTGGAAAATCATTGAGGAGGTCTTCCACCCTGCACACAGCATCTTTCAGCCACACCTGTTGGAGAAGAGATGCAGGAATATCAGAGCCAGCACCACCAGACTGCGGAACCGCTTCTTCCCATGGGCAGTGAGAATGCTGAACATCCAAGTGAATTGCTCACAGAAACCATCTGAGACTCTAATATGCACAAAACAATATTTATTTATACTGATGAAATACTTGTCCTGCATAGGTATTGTTTGTCTATATGCAGGTTATGTCTGGCTGTGCGACTGCATGTTTTGTACCAAGGTCCGGAGAACGCTGTTTCATTGGGTTGTACCTGTACTCGACATTACTGTCACATGGGTGTCCATAAAAACTCATAAATAGAACAAAAGTAAGACACAGTACAGTGTAGAGTTACAGAGAGAGATCAGATGGTACAGTGAAAAGGTAGATTAAAAAAAAAATTTAGACATAAATTAGATGACAATAAACTTGGCTCTTTTACCAGTGAGAGGTTCACTGGCAAAGAGTCGGTTAGGAAAGGAAGGAAACAATGCTCGAATTCGGAGGTTGATGTTTTTAATCGACACGTATCTGCTGCCCAACGGAGGGAAGAGTTAGACACTGGAATGGGATGGGTCCTTTGATACATTGGCAGCTTTCCTGAGAGAGTGGGAGGTACTGAGGGAGGTGATGGAGGAGATGTTGGTCTGCAGTCCACCGTGGTTTTATGGGTCTAAAGTGGGTGAGGTGCAGACAGAAGTGCTGGACGTAGCTGACAGGAGGAATCCATAAGGGTTTAACCCAGGCTTCTGGTGCTGTGAGGCAACGATTTTGGATCCCCACTCTTGTGCCAATGACCTGGGTTGGCATCCAGCACTGTCTATAAGGAGTTTGTACAATATTCCCATGACCTGTGTGGGTTTTCCCCGGGTGCTTCAGTTCCCCTTCCCCCTCACCCCCCCCCCCTCCAAAATGTACAGGGTTGTAGACTAATTAGGTGTAGTTGGGCTCAATGGTCAGAACCAGCTCCTACCAGGTTGTAAATTTTAACAAAGTATCAGCTATGCCACTGAGCTGCTCCATACAGCTTGCTAAAGCTATTCAGACAAAGGCCAAAATGATTGGTAGATTTCCTTCTTCAAAATGATCAGAACAGCACCAGGATCAATTATGAGAACACTGATGCATTGTGAGCTGAATCTGCGTTGATCATTAGTGCAGGCCCCTGGTGTACGAGTGCTGTAACATTACCACTACAGAAATACTGGAGGGATTCAGCAGGGCTTGCAGCTTCCATAGAAGATATTACCAATGTTTCAGACTTGAGACTTGGTGTAAGAAAAAGCAGGCAGGTACCGGAATAAAAAGGCTGGAGAGAAGGGAAGAGGGTGCAGGGTGAGTAGCACAGGTCAACAGACAAAACGTGATAACACCGGACAACAAGTCTTTTCCAAAAGGTTTGCTTCCTGACATAAGATTGGGGATTAGGATAGACAACTTGAAGGTGACGCAGAGATAATTTCAGATTTGCTGTATCACATAGGAAGATGGAGAAGCATGAAATTGCTTTTATTTAATTTTGTAGGTCTGATTGCATAATTATGCGGACACATCAACTGACCCAAAAATGTTTTGCTACTGATTTTTGTTTGTACTCAGCATCTGATGCCTCTTGTGCATCAACAATCGTCGGCCAGCATTGATGGATTTCAGTTGCCCTGATGTTGCTTTTCCATGGTCGCAATGTCCTGGTGAAACCTTTCCCTATGTTTATCCCTGACTGTGCCAAGACCAGCAGGGAAGAAGTCCAAGTGTGAATGCAGAAAATGAATTTTCAATGGTTTTTCATGCTTGAAGCATGTTAAAAATATGACGGGAAAAAAAAAAATCACAGAAATAGGTTACATCTAAAAACACGGTACATGACAATTTTCCTGAATTTTCTGATCAACAGCCTACAATTCATAAAATACACCCAGAAGTGTTCAAGATGAAAAATCTTGGTTGCCCAGTGTAGTTAGACATGAATAGGAGAGCAGCAGATAAATGATCGGGGAAGGGGCGGCTCAGTACAGGCAGATCTGGAAGAAATAAGACAGAGGGAAAAGGAAAGAGAGAGGGAGAGCTAGAGGAAAGGAGAAATAGGGATGTATGGTGGCAGGGGTAAAGGGACCCAGAGAACTCTAGATTAATGCCATCTGGTTGGAGGGTGCCCAGATGCAATATGAGGTGTTGTTCCTCCAACGTGCAGGTGGGTTCAATGTGGCAGTGCAAGGGACCACTGGGAGATCCCCACTATTGTGACAGACAGAGCCAATGCTCTACGAAGCAATCTCCCAGTCTGTGTCCAGTCTCTCTAATGTAGAGGAGACCACGGTGGGAGAATCGGATGTAGTTTTATTTGCAGTCAACCTTGGAGCAGAGTTGACACAAGGTGGCCCAGTGGGAACCGCAACATGGCTAATCCATACCCTCAGTCTTAACTGCATTCCCTTCACACAGGAGGCAATGTCCCAGAGATGTTAGGATAACTGACAAATAGTCAGGGGCAAGACCACTGTGCTATCTTTCAGAGAGTTCTCCTGTAATTTGTAAATACTTGAGTATTGGCTGGTTAGCTGCTAGATTAAATGTGGATGTAGAAAAAGCAGGAGACTTGTACAATATCTCAGGGATAATGTAATCATAAATTATTAACTGATGTTGCATATAAAGACTAGATTTTTGATAAGCAATACTTCATCAAAGCCACTAGATGTTTGATTACATGGTGTAACCACATTACTCATTTATATTGCAGTGCTGTATTAAAGATTTAAAAATGTCAGGCTGCCTCAGTTGGCACTAACTGTCTTCTCTGCACCAGAAATCTCCTCGGTTCAGTCCTTCAGCCACACTCAGTTCATGGAAACAACTGCATAACTGACCTTAATGTTTTACCTGAGAGCACTCCTTGGAGCTGACTGCAGCCACAATGACTTTGATTTGCTTCTGAGACTTTGACAAGTCCGGGGCGCACCTTGAGAATCCTCAGCTGTTCACCCTGAGTGTGTTACGAAGAGGGACCTGAAAAGAGCTCTCAAGCACTCTTTATTCCACAGCTCCAGCTGTGTTTTCACCACCTCCCGACCAACACAAAGACCATTAGGCTGTGCATTCCTTTGTGATAAATGCGTGTACATTCCACAAACATTGCAGATAACGAACGAGAAGCTCGATCACATAATGCCAAACTTTTCATGACAACATCAAAAATAGGAGCAAGGGTCAGCCATCTGGAGCCTGTTCCACTGTTCAATAAGATCACGGCTGATCTGGCCATGGCTTTAACTCCACATACCTGCTTCTTCATAACCCTTACTTCCCTTGCTATGAAAAAAATCAAACTGAGTCTTAAATATATTTAATGAGGCAGTCTCTACTACTTCCCTGGACAGAGAATTCCACAGATTCACTACTCTCTGGGAGAATCTCCATCCTAAATCGACTCTCAAATCTTGAGGCTATGTCCCCTGGTTGCAGCCTCACCTATGGAAACAATTTTCCTGCCTCTATCTTATCTACCCTATTCATAACAGTAGATGTTTCTATAAGATTCTCTCTCATTCCTCTGAATTCCAGTGAGTATAGACCCAGGTGTCTCAGTGGGTGGCATAGCTGTTAGTGCAACACCTTTACAGTGACCAGTGATCGGCACGTGGGTTCAAATCCCATGCTGTATGCAAGGACTTTGTATGTTCTCCCCATGTCGGCGTGGGTTTTACCCAGGGGCTCCGGTTTCCTTCCGCTGTTCAAAATGTACCGGGGCTGTAAACTGGGCAGCGCGGATTCATGTGCCGAAGTGGCCCTATTACTGTGCTATATGTCTTTTTAAAAAATTTAAAAATAGGTTAACCCCCTCATCTCTGTAATCAACCTGGTGAATGTCCTCTGCACCGCCTCCAAAGTTGATGTATCTGTTGTCAGGTGTGGACACTAGAACTGCACGCAGCACTCCAGGTGTGGCCTCACCAGTGTCCTGTACAGTTGCAGCAGAACCTCCCTGCTTTTAAATTCAATCCCAAGAGCAATGAAGTCCAGCATGCCATTTGTATCCTTGATAGCCTGCCACACCTGCGATCCAACCTTCATGCACCAGCACTCCCAAGTACCTCTGCACAACATCATACTGCTTTCATAATTTAAATCTGAACTATTACTTACTTTCCTTCTAAAGTTGATGACCTCACATTTACCAACATGGGACTCCATGTCCACCCATTTAACCTATCAGTATCGCTCTGCAGACTCTCCACATCCTCTCCACAATTTGCTTTGCCACTCAATTTAGTGTTATCAGCGAACTTAGATATGGTGCACTCTTCCAAAATGTCAATGTATATTGTGAACAGTTGTGGGCTCAGTATGAATACCTGCAGCGCTCTGCTCACTGCGGATTGCCAAGCAGAGAAACACAAGATACATGAGTGAATTTGGCCAATCGGTTCCGTCAGGTCTTCTCTGCCATTTAATTATGAGCTGATCCTCATCACTCAGCCCCACTCCCCAGCCTTCTCCCCTCAACCCTGACTCAGATATCTGACTCATCAAATATCTGTCAATTTCAGTCTTAAATATTCCCAACAACCTCGCTTTCACTGCCGCCAACGGCAACAAATTCCACAGACTCACGACTCTTTGGCAAAAGAAATTTCTCATTTCTGTTTTAAATTGACACCCTTTTATCATGAAATTGTGGCCTTTTGTCCTGGACTCCCCTTCACATCGATTCTGTCCAGGCCTTTCTGCATTCAAAGTGTCTCTATGAGGTCCTCCCCTCATCCTTCTGTACTCTAACGAGTACAGTCCAAGAGCAGACAAATGTTCCTCATGTGCTAATCCTTTCATTCCTGGTATCATTCTAGTAAATCTTCTCTGAACCATCTCCAGAGCTAGCACACCCTTTCTCAAATAAGGCAGCCGTAATTGTACACAGCACTCCAAGTGGGGTCTCACCAGCTCCCTATAAAGTCTCAACAATATATCCCAGCTCTTGTATGCTATTCATCTAGAAACGAATGCCAACATTAGAACAGAACATAGAACACTACAGCACAGTGCAGGCCCTTTGGCCCTTAATGTTGTGCTGCCCCATATATTCTTTAAAAAAGTACAAAACCCTCTCTACCCTATAACCATCTATTTTTCTTCCATCCATGTGCCTGTCTAAGAGTCTCTTAAATGCCCCTAATGTTTCAGGCTCCACCATCACCCCTGGCAAAGCATTCCAGGCCCCCACATCTCTCTGTGTAAGAAATCTTACCGCTGATGTCTCCCGTAAACTTCCCTCCCTTCACTTTGTACATGTCCTCTGGGAAACAAGCATTGGCTGTCCACCCTATCTATGCCTCTCATAATCTTGTAGACCTCTATCAAGTCTCAAATCCTTCTATGCTCCTCAGAAGACTTGTTTTCCATTCCAGGTAACATCCTGGTAAATCTCTGCACAGCTTCCACATCCTTCCTATAATGAGATGACCAGAACTGAACATAATACTATAGCGTGGTCTCATCAGAGATTTGTAGAGTTGCAACATGACCTCTCTACTCTTGAACTCAATTTCCTTATTTATGAAGCCCAGCATCCCATAGGCCTTCTTAACTATCCTATCAACCTGTGCAACGACCTTGAGGGATGTATAGATTTGAACCCCAAGGTCCCTCTGTTCATCCACACTCTTAAGTAACCAACCATTAACCCTGGACTCAGTCTTCTGGTTTGTCCTTTCAAAATGTATCACCTCACACTTATCAAGATTGAACTCTATCTGCCACTTTTCTGCCCAACCTTACAACCTGTCTATATCCTCTTGTAACCTTCAACAACCTTTAGCTAACTCCTCCAATCTTTGTATCCTCTGCAAACTTACTGACCCATCCTTCAGCCTCTTCATCCAGATTATTTATGAAAATCACAGAGATTCACTTTCTTCACTACTGGTTTTGATCTTCATGGTGGCAGGACTTAGAACCGTGCAATATTATAGCACAGAGGTTAACCTTTAGGGTATCCTGCCAGAGGTCTCCCAAGTCCCTTTGCACCTCCGAATTTTGAATTTTCTCCCCATCTAAATAATAGTCTACTCATCTATTTCTTGGACAAAAGTGCTTGACCGTACACTTCCCAACATTGTATTTCATCTACCATCTCTTTGCTCATTCCTCTATCTAAGTCTCTCTGCAGCCTTCCCGTGTCCTCAACGCCATCCGTTCTACCATCTATTTTGGTGTCATCCACAAGTTTAGCCACAAAGTTTTCTATTCCATTATCCAAATCATTTATATACAATGTAAAAAGAAGTGCCCCAACATTGACCCCTGCAGAATACCACGAGTAACGGGCAACCAATCGGAATAAGATCCCCTTGTTCATGCTCTGTTTCCTGCACATTAACCAATGCTCTACTCATGCTTGTATCCTTCCTGTAATTCTATAAGCTCTCATCTTGTTCAGCAGCCTCATATGTGACACCTTGTCGAAGGTCTTTTGAAAGTCTAAGTACACAACTTCCACAGCTTCTTCCTGCCTATCCTGTCTGTAATCTCCTTGAAACATTTGAGTAGGTTACTAGTTGTGAGTAACGAACCTTCCCCACCTTCTCTCAGCCAGCTCCACCACCACATTTGTCAGCTTCTCTTGGTCTCTTTCCAATTATAGACATCCCCTTTGTTCTCTCCACTCCCCTCCCTTCTCTGCAACTCAGATCCATTCACCACCCTTTCCCAGTTCTGGTGGCAGATGATTAACCTGAAATATTAACCCTGGTTCTCTCTCTGCACATGCTTCCTGACCTGTTGATCTCCACCATTTTCCATGTGACTTTCAGGTTTCAACAATCTAGAGGTCTTTGCTTCTGGATTAGAGTCCAACTCCAGTTAGAGGTGCTGTTGTTCAGGTGTGACCTTGAACTCAGGTCTTGTTCATCCCATAGGTAGGGACAAAAGTTGGCCTTGAGTGAAGGGTGACATGGAACAGGGTAAGTGGAGCTAATCCATGGCCAGATCAGCTACAATTTCTCGGCCACTCAAGGGCTCCTCGTTCTGATGTTGAAGAGGGGTAGAGATCTATTAGATGTCCAGCAGATAAGTTGGGCATTTAACACACTGGTACTTGCAGAGCTCTCAAATCTGTAAATTGGATTACGGAGTGAATTGTTTTGCAACAAAGTTTGCAGATAACTCCAAGATGGGTGCTGGAGTAAGAAGTGTTGAAGAAACTGAAAGGTTGCAGAGAGACTTGGTCAGTTTAGGGGAGTAGGCAAAGAAATGGCGGATGAGATACAAAGTTGAGATAGTACTGTTGTACATTTTGGAAGAGGAAATAAACAGATTATTATTTGGATGGGGAGAAAATTCAAAATTTGGAACTGCAAAGGGACGTGCAGGATATCCTGCAGGTTAACCACCAGGTTGGATTGGAAGTAAAGAAAGCGAATGCTATGTTGGCAATCATTTCCAGGGGAATAGTATCCAAGAGTAAAGAGGTGTTGATGAGGCTCTATGGGGCACTGGTGAGACCTCATTTGGAGTAATGTGTGCAGTTTTGGGTTCCTTATCTTAGAAAGGATATACTGATATTGGAGAGAACATTTACCAGGATGGTTCATGGAATGCAGGGGGTAACATATGAGGACCACTTAGTAGCTCTTGGACTCTATTTATTGGAGTATAGAAGAATGAGAGGGGATCTCATCAAAATATTTCGAATGTTGAAAGGATTGGACAGAGTAGATGTGAATAAAATGTTGTCCTTGGTGGGTGAATCCAGGACAAGAGGGCACATTCTTAGAATGAGAAGGGACCCATTTAAAACAGACGAGGAGAAATTTCTTTAGCCAGAGGGTCATGGATTTGTGGAATTCGCGACCACGTCCAGCCGTGTAGGCCGGAATGGCTGTCCTGTATGCTTATTCACTCTCAGGACCTTCTTTGATTGTGAATTCATTTGATTATTATTTCTCATATTCTACAAAGAGCAATAACTGTAGAATGCCTGAAGGAATTCCAAAAGTCTATTTAACCAATCCTCATTTGTATTTTTTTCTGTTTTTAAAAGTACATTTGACCAAATTTGACAGAGCAGGGAAGTAGGTTGGAAGGATGAAGGTATGTGCCTACCATAATGCTTGGAACAAAGATACTTTTTTTCCTTAATTTGCCCCTGTACTCCACAGATTTAAATTTATAATCAAACAATTCAGATGAAATTAAAGTGCACATTCCAGATTTTAATCAAGGTAATTTATGTACATTTTGGTTTCTTCTTTGGCTTGGCTTCGCGGACGAAGATTTATGGAGGGGGTAAAAAGTCCACGTCAGCTGCAGGCTCGTTTGTGGCTGACCAGTCCGATGCGGGACAGGCAGACACGATTGCAGCGGTTGCAAGGGAAAATTGGTTGGTTGGGGTTGGGTTTTTCCTCCTTTGCCTTTTGTCAGTGAGGTGGGCTCTGCGGTCTTCTTCAAAGGAGGCTGCTGCCCGCCAAACTGTGAGGCGCCAAGATGGACGGTTTGAGGCGTTATCAGCCCACTGGCGGTGGTCAATGTGGCAGGCACCAAGAGATTTCTTTAGGCAGTCCTTGTACCTTTTCTTTGGTGCACCTCTGTCACGGTGGCCAGTGGAGAGCTCGCCATATAATACGATCTTGGGAAGGCGATGGTCCTCCATTCTGGAGACGTGACCCATCCAGCGCAGCTGGATCTTCAGCAGCGTGGACTCGATGCTGTCGACCTCTGCCATCTCGAGTACCTCGACGTTAGGGGTGTGAGCGCTCCAATGGATGTTGAGGATGGAGCGGAGACAACGCTGGTGGAAGCGTTCTAGGAGCCGTAGGTGGTGCCGGTAGAGGACCCATGATTCGGAGCCGAACAGGAGTGTGGGTATGACAACGGCTCTGTATACGCTTATCTTTGTGAGGTTTTTCAGTTGGTTGTTTTTCCAGACTCTTTTGTGTAGTCTTCCAAAGGCGCTATTTGCCTTGGCGAGTCTGTTGTCTATCTCATTGTCGATCCTTGCATCTGATGAAATGGTGCAGCCGAGATAGGTAAACTGGTTGACCGTTTTGAGTTTTGTGTGCCCGATGGAGATGTGGGGGGGCTGGTAGTCATGGTGGGGAGCTGGCTGATGGAGGACCTCAGTTTTCTTCAGGCTGACTTCCAGGCCAAACATTTTGGCAGTTTCCGCAAAGCAGGACGTCAAGCGCTGAAGAGCTGGCTCTGAATGGGCAACTAAAGCGGCATCATCTGCAAAGAGTAGTTCACGGACAAGTTTCTCTTGTGTCTTGGTGTGAGCTTGCAGGCGCCTCAGATTGAAGAGACTGCCATCCGTGCGGTACCGGATGTAAACAGCGTCTTCATTGTTGGGGTCTTTCATGGCTTGGTTCAGCATCATGCTGAAGAAGATTGAAAAGAGGGTTGGTGCGAGAACACAGCCTTGCTTCACGCCATTGTTAATGGAGAGGGGTTCAGAGAGCTCATTGCTGTATCTGACCCGACCTTGTTGGTTTTCGTGCAGTTGGATAATCATGTTGAGGAACTTTGGGGGACATCCGATGCGCTCTAGTATTTGCCAAAGCCCTTTCCTGCTCACGGTGTCGAAGGCTTTGGTGAGGTCAACAAAGGTGATGTAGAGTCCTTTGTTTTGTTCTCTGCACTTTTCTTGGAGCTGTCTGAGGGCAAAGACCATGTCAGTGGTTCCTCTGTTTGCGCGAAAGCCGCACTGTGATTCTGGGAGAATATTCTCGGCGACACTAGGTATTATTCTATTTAGTAGAATCCTAGCGAAGATTTCGCCTGCAATGGAGAGCAACGTGATTCCCCTGTAGTTTGAGCAGTCTGATTTCTCGCCTTTGTTTTTGTACAGGGTGATGATGGTGGCATCACGAAGATCCTGAGGCAGTTTACCTTGGTCCCAACAAAGCTTGAAAAACTCATGCAGTTTGGCATGCAGAGTTTTGCCACCAGCCTTCCAGACTTCTGGGGGGATTCCATCCATACCTGCTGCTTTGCCACTTTTCAGTTGTTCGATTGCCTTATATGTCTCATCCAGGGTGGGAACCTCATCCAGCTCTAGCCTTAGGAGCTGTTGAGGGAGCTGGAGCAGGGCGGAATCTTGGACTGAGCGGTTGGTACTGAAAAGAGATTGGAAGTGTTCTGACCATCGGTTGAGGATGGAGATCTTGTCGCTGAGGAGGACTTTGCCGTCTGAGCTGCGCAGCGGGCTTTGGACTTGGGGTGAGGGGCCGTACACAGCCTTTAGAGCCTCGTAGAAACCCCTGAAGTCGCCAATGTCCGCGCTGAGCTGTGTTCGTTTGGCGAGGTTAGTCCACCACTCATTTTGGATCTCCCGGAGTTTGCGCTGAAGATGGCTGCATGCGCGACGGAAGGCTTGTTTTTTCTCTGGACAGGACGGCTTTGTAAGGTGACCCTGGTGGGCAGCTCGCTTCTTTGCCAGCAGCTCCTGGATTTCCTGGCTGTTTTCGTCAAACCAGTCCTTGTTTTTCCTGGAGGAGAAGCCCAGTACCTCTTCAGTTTGACCATGTAGCATGTAGCACTTTTTATACATAGTCCCCCTCATTTCAGGGGACCATAATGTTTGGGACATTTGGCCTCACAGGAGTACTCAGGTATGTTTAATAGCTTCATTTTGTGCAGGTATAAGAGAGCTAGGCTTTCTTCAAAACTTCTCATCACTTTTGGAGTCTATATTTGCCATTTTTCAGCATGAGTAACAGAGTTGTACCTTTAAAAGTCAAATAAGCCATTATGAGGCTGAAAAAAAATGAATAATATAGTAAGAGACATCACCCAAGCATTCTTTGGCTTGGCTTCGCGGACGAAGATTTATGGAGGGGTAAATGTCCACGTCAGCTGCAGGCTCGTTTGTGGCTGACAAGTCCGATGCGGGACAGGCAGACACGGTTGCAGCGGCTGCAGGGGAAAATTGGTGGGTTGGGGTTGGGTGTTGGGTTTTTCCTCCTTTGCCTTTTGTCAGTGAGGTGGGCTCTGCGGTCTTCTTCAAAGGAGGTTGCTGCCCGCCGAACTGTGAGGCGCCAAGATTCACGGTTTGAGGCGATATCAGCCCACTGGCGGTGGTCAATGTGGCAGGCACCAAGAGATTTCTTTAGGCAGTCCTTGCACCTCTTCTTTGGTGCACCTCTGACACGATGGCCAGTGGAGACCAAAACACATGTCTGACAGATCAGAAACACTCTTCAGGAGGCAGGCGTGGTTGTATCAATGACTAGGTTACAGTTTAAAAGAGCCTGCAGGATTCTGGAAAAAGGTCTGTGGACAGATGAGACCAAGATGAACTTGAATCCAGGGAGATGGCGACAGTGGAGTGTGGAGGCAAAAAGGAACTGTCCAGGATCCAAATCATACCACCTTTCTTTGTCATGGTTTGCATCTTGCAGTGTATCTTCTGTATTTCTTTTCATGAAGTTTTCTGTAGACATTAGTCATTGACAAATCCACACCTGTCTCCTGAAGAGTGTTTCTGATCTATCAGACATTGTTTGGGGATTTTTCTTCTGTCATCAGCAGGGGTGGTCTTCCTTGGAGTACCATTCCCTTTGCGATTACTGAGCTCACCTGTACACTCTTTCTTCTTAATGATGTTCTAAACTGTTGATTTTGGTCATTGAAAGGTTTGGGTGATGTCTCTTACTGTTTTATTCTTGCTTTTCACCCTCATAGTGGCTTCTTTGACTTTTGTTGGCACAGCCCTGGTCCTCATGTTGAAAAATGGCGACTAAAGACTCTAAGGTGATCAAAAACTTTGAAGCAATCCTAGCTCTTATACCTGCACCAGTAAAGCTATTAAACATAGTTGAATAATCGTAAGTACTAAGCATTATGGTGCTCTGAAATATATAAAAAAGTTATTTAATTTCTACATGGTCAAACCAAAATGTATGCCAATAACCTTGATTAAAATCTGGAATGTGCACTTTCATTACATGTGAATTGTTTGATTACAAATTTAAAACTGGAGCACGGGGGCAAATCAAGGAAAAAATGTCTTTGTCCCAAACATTATGGCGGGCCCTGTAAGTATAGGAACAGTGGGAGGCCATTTGGCCCATTGGGTCTGCTCCGCTACGCCATCATGAGCTGATCCATTCTTCCACAGCCTCACACTCCTGCCTTCTCCCCATAACCTTTGATACCCTGACTATTCAGATACTTATTCATCTCTGCTTTAAAAGATATCCAACGACTTAACCTCTACAGCTGCCTGAGGCAAGAAATTCCAGAGGTTCACTTCTCTGGCTAAAGAAACTCCTCTGCATCACTGTTTTAAATGGGCCTCTTTAATCCTGAGGTTGTGCCCTCTTGTCTTTGTCCCCCTACCATGCGAAAAAACTGTCACATTGTAGCATGAATAAAACCTCACGACTGAATGGAGAACAAACGCTTTTATTAGCTTATAACTGAGGGTAGGGTCTTGCAGTGGTCTTCAGAGGGGCCGAGGGTTTAGACAGGAAACCAGAGTTATATATGGGTAGATGGGGACGGAGTTGGGAGGCAGAGCCAGCCACCAGTATAACACACCACCAGTGAATCTCAGTTCACTGCACACATCTACTCTCTCCAGGCCTGCCAACATTCAAAATGCTTCCATGAGGTCCCCCTCATTCTTCTGAACTCCAAGGAGTACAGACCAAGAACTGTCGAACATCCCTCATAAGCTAATTCCAGGACTCATTCTGAACCCTCTCCAATGGCAGCACATCCTTCCTTAAATAAGGAGCCCAAAACTGTACCCTGTACCCTGTTCTCCAAGCGAGGCCTCACCAGTGCCTTGTCAAGCCTTAATATCACATCCCTGCTCTTGTATCCTATTCCTTGAGATGTGACTGGCAACCTTGCATTCACCGCCTTCTCCACTGGTGGTTAATCTTCAGCGTATCCTGCACAAGGACTTCCAAGATCCTTTGCACCCCTAAATTTTGAATTTTCTTCCCATCCAAATAATAGGCTGCCCTTTTATTCCTTCTATCCAAGTGCATGATCATATACTTTCCAACGTTGTATTTAATTTGGCCCTTCTTTGCCCATTCTCCTCATCTATCTAAGTTTCTCTGCATCCTGTTTCCTCCTCACTACCTACCCCTCCACCTATCTCAGTATCATCTGCAAACCCAGTGATACTGTTCTCCAGACAGCAGTGTAGAACCATGCAAATCACGTGTACGGGCATAGCACATAAACGTGTGTTGTGCACATCTATTAAAATGACATTCTTAATAAATAGCCATCACGAAGAGTTGATTTTAGCAATCTCACCGCCGAATGGAGTTAGTAAATCTTTGAAATTCTCCCGCAGTCTATTCATGATGAGAGACCAATTTTTAGATATTAAGGGGAGGAGTTATGACAGTAAAGTAGCACCGAGATAAAAGATAAGGTGTGATCTTATTGAAGGGGTGATAGGCTCATTGGGGTGAATGGCCTACTTCTGCTCCCATCTGTTTTGATCTCATGAACTATCTGCTGCCTTGGCCAAGCGGCTGGTAATCTTATATCTACCTCCAAGGACTTAAGGCTGGCAAAAAGACTGGTAGCTGTACTGTGCCAGAGTTCACATACCTGGAGATAGCTTTGGGTACTAAGCATGCATGACATTTGATAGGAATCAGTATGTGCTATGGCTCTTGAGTATATTTCTACTGAGCAGCTCAGCATAGCTAAAGAGGCAGATAGGTGTGTGATGCAAATTATTGCTGGCATGGTTTTACTTCAAGATACTTTACAAGTCTGATGTGTCCAGGGCTGATGACACACTTCAGACGAGGCCCGGATAACTCTACTCCTGCGTCAGTGGATGTACGTCTGTGGCAGAACCAGGCCCAGGACTGTCATATGTTGTGAAAAGTGTGCTAAACTTTTCAAATTTTGAAATTTGAACTCCATGAAGTGTCTTGGATTCCAACCGATTAACCCATCACTTGCCACCAGTCAGAAGGCAGGATTATTACAACCTAGTCCACCATTTATGGGTATCCAATTCATTAACTGACAAATAACCAAAGAGAGGAAAAAGCGCAGGGAAGATCCAACAAACAGTAAAGTGATGCTCACCGTTTCAAAATTCCTTTGTTGTCACGTAATATTACACAAAATTGCCTTCTGCCTGCTGTAAGGCAAAGAGTTGCCATTAGAGAAGCAAAAGGGAGTCCCTTTAGAGACACTAAGTGTCCATGGATTCACCTCCAGCGCTCCCGCAGCCAACACAAACCCCTGTTCGATCCATTGGCAACCTGAGTTCTCGATCCAAACCTCCGACACCATCAGGAAGCCTTCAGTGCCCAAGGCCCTTTGGAAGCCCTTCTTGCCCTCAGCTCCCTCTTGAATTCCAGTCCTGATATCTGGTTCCCATGATCCAGTCCAGCAGCCCATAGCCTGTGTGGGTCCCTCAGCCACTGAGCCCTCATTGGTCCGCTGCCATGGTTACCGTCCTGTATGGTCATCTCCTCTGCTTCACCTTCTTAACAGAGGTTGTTCACATTTCTGGTGCCCTGCACCAGCCCTCTGCTCCCCTGGAGTCTGCACCCCTTCATGGTGTCTGCCAAGCACAGGCACTGTCATCTTGGGCACAGAGCCATTTTTCCATTTCTCTTCTTTTATTGATGCTAGTTTAAGGGAAGTCGTCAAGTTTATTGTCACCTGATGAAACAGCGTTCTCTGGTCCTAGGTGTACACACGTAGAGACAAACAATACATACAGTATGCATGACAATATTCACATGTGCAAGTAAATAAATAAAGTCTCGTAAATATGAGAGTCTCGGATGGTCAGTGTCAGCCGTTTCTTTGGTCAATCAGCGTTCTCACCGCCAGTGGGAAGAAGCTGTTCCTCAGCCTGGTGGTGCTGGCTGTGATACTCCTGTATCTCTTCCCCTCCAGGAGCAGCTGTGTGCAGGGTGGAAGAAGTTCTCAGCGATCTTGCGCGCCCTCTTCAGACAACGATTATTCATGTCTCAGCAGTGAGGTGACATCTTCTCCACTGATAGAACCTGGCAGTCGGTGCGGTCTTGCCAGGCTAGGCGTGTGTTCTTAGCAGGCTTTCCCCACAAAAGGTCAAGAAAAATCATCTTAAAGCAAGAATTAAGCTTAGAGTTGGGGTTGCATGACTGGGATCATTGAGGTTTGGGGTTAATGGATATAACAATCAAACACTGCCCCCCAGCCCCACAAGCCATTGTGCAGAGAAGATCTACAAGGATGTTGCCAGGGCTCGGGGATCTGAGCTATAAGGAGAAGTTGAGCAGGCTGGGGTTTCATTCAGGAGTTCAGCAGGATGAGGGGTGATCTCACCATAGAAAGTATCCTATGTGAATGCAATATAACAATGGGCAGGGACTGCACTCCCCACACTGCACAAAGTTGCAGAGAGCAACACGCAAAAGGCTGGAAGAACTCAGCAGGTCAGGAAGTGTCATGAAAAACACAGTAGAAAGTCATCTCAGACTGAACCCCTTCTTCAGGAGCAAGAAACAGGCAGAAGCCTGAATAAAAGGTTGGGGGCGGGGGTTGGAGGAGCACAGGATAGCAGCCCATCATACAAAATAACTTCCCCTTCATCGACTCTGTCTGCACCTTCCACTGTCTTGGGAAAGCGAACATATCAAAGGACCTACCCCACACCCGGTCACACTCTTTCCTCCCCCCCCCCCCACCTTCCATCGGGCAGAAGATATACAAGCTTGAAAACACGAAGCTTCAGGTTTAAGCACGGTTCTGCCCCTGCCTTTACCAGGCTCTTAAATAGACCTCGCACTGGTTAAAGGTGAAGCCGTCACACTGTTTTAACTGGACTTTTGTCCACACCCTGCATTATTTGACACATTATTACACTAATCCCTTCATAGAACAGTATACAATAAAACAGGTGCATCAGCCCATCTAGTCTATGGCAAACTATTATTCTGCCTTGTCCCATAGCCCTCCTCACCCCTCCCATCCATGTACCTATCCAAATTTTTCTTCAGTGTTGAAATTGAGCTCACATTCACACTTCAGCTGGCAGCCTGTTCCACACTTTCAGCATGAAGCTCCTACTAACCGAACATACAACATTACAGTACAGACCCTTCAGCCCTCAATGTTGTGCCAACCCATATGTTCCTTCCTAAAAAATATACTAAACCCTTCCTACCCCATAACCATGTGTCAAAGAATCTCTTACATGCCCCCAATGTTTCAGCCTCCACCTCTGTTCCTGGCAAGGGATACCAGGCCCCCCTGCTGCCTCCCCTAAACTTCCTTTCCTTAATTTGTACACGTGTTCTCTGGTGTTTACTAATCCTACCCTTGGAAACAGGAGGTAACAGGTTTGGTTCTTCTCAAAGGCAAGGATTCTAAACACAGTTTGGTAGGGAAGGATTTTATTTATAGAAGGCAAGTGTGGGAAAATGATAGCTGATGCAGCACGTGCGCATGCGCACGCACAAACGCACACACATTTTATAGCAGGCGTGGGAAAGTAATAACAAACTTGGGGAAAATAGTGTGGGAACAAAATACATACACACACACATACAATGAACTGGTACATAAAATGAGCAGGGAAAAACACTATGAAGCCTCACCACCCCTTGACTCAGTGCAGGCACGACTCGATGCTACAAGGGACACTAATTAAACACATCTTACCAACAGTTTCTTCAGCACCCTTCCACATTTCTAGGCCTGGAGTGAACAGGGTGGTCCCAAACTGCAAAGAGAGAGATCAAAGAACACGTGGCACCTTTATAGTGCTTGAAGGTCCAGCCCAGCTTGTTAGCGGGGTCAAATGGCTCGGTGCCAGGAGGGTTAATCCAATTACAATAGCCAATGGTCTAAGGCCAAGTACAGGCAGGCTGGAGAGTCCAGTGCAGGTAATTTACATGAGACCAATGGCAAGGTATGCACTAATGAGTGAGGCAGAACCAAACCTTGATTGGCAGCTGGTCTGTCCTCTGACTAGGTTGGGGACGGTGCTGTCACATGACAGCCACAACCTTTCCCAATACACCATGCAACTTCATTCCTCAAGTCCTGGTAATATCCTTGTAAATCTGTGGTCTGTCTTGACAAATGGTTCAGGCAACTTGCATGGACAGCACAAAGAACAAACCATTTTTGTTGTATCTCAGTACATGTGACAATGAGCAATTGAAACTAAAATTCAAACATCCTGGGAAAAGATTCATTATTCAGTTAATAATTTAGATGTAAGATTTCAGATGCACTTATGACTCACTTTCTTATTTAATAATTTCACTTCAGTGTTTTGAATTGTCTGACTAGTATCTTTTCCAAGTTCTTTTTCACATTTTTTTCCTCTTCCTTCTTTTTTCCTTTAATGTTCATCAGATTTAACATCCGGCACACTGTTGTGGAGGAGTACTGAAGTTTTTTTTTGTTTTGTTATTTTCCTTTTTTTTCTCTTTTCTCTTTTTCTTTTTCTTTCCTTACCTTTTTTTCTATTATTAGTTTATTTTTAAAAAATATATTATTTGTACTATGTATTATGGAAATGTCTTGCAATTTACATTTGCTTTTGATGGTTTCATTAATTATGTGTAACTATCCATATTGTGTTGTATTAAGTATTATAAGCTCTTTATTAAAATTAGTAAAAAATACTCTAAAAAGAAACATCCTGGGAAATCTTGGAACGTGGAGAAGAACCATCCGCCAGTCAGTAGAGCACATCTCGGTGCCACAAACAGAGCCACTTCAATGGCTGAAAGAAAAGGCCAAAATAAGCAGCCTGTTAGATGCAAAGTGTCCTGGGGCACCCCCACAGCTGCCAGATTCATTCACTGCCCTGATCACGAAGAGGGCCTTCTTCTAACCAGCTCAGCGGGAGCAGTGAGCTGACACATTCCAGCGAGCTGATCCATGATGGCAGCTGCTGGCTGCAGGTGCCCAGGCCATGCTCAGCCTGCCAGTTTCTCAGCCTCTGCTCCCACATCCAGGACCCGGAGGGCACAACAGGCAAATTGCATCGTTACCTTGCCCTCCACCTCCCTTTCCCAAGATGTCACAGGAAGATGGCTCATGCACAAGAGGTAGGGGGGATTTACCCTGCGTCAATGAAGCTCTCATTCAGACCAGCCTCCACTTAAAATTGCAGGAGGGAAAGTCTGTCTGATCATCTCACTCCCAACATTATCCAGCCTCAGTAGAGGAGGGTCAGTTGGGTCGTGACACCCTGGCCTCCAGATTAAATAGGTCCAAGAAAGGCTTATTTCTGAGAGTCCCCTTTCCCTAAGCTGGGTGGGAATGTACGAGGATGTGGGAGCGAAGATTTAGTACTTTAAACTGTGCCGAACAGCTGCACAAGCCAGGGGGCACAGGAAGTACATGGAGACGTGAATGATCAGAGTGAGGGAAAGATTTTAAAGGCAGTCAGAATGGACAAAGGTCGCCATCTCCACGCCATCCTTTCTGTGCGTTTGACATGTCATCAAGTCCACTGACACAGGTCCAATTCAACACGCCCATGGGCCTGTAAGAACGCTGATCTGCGTTCCCCATTCACAAAGCTAAACAATCAAGAGTTTCCTGTGCAACCCTGCTGCCAGAGGAGGTTTTAAATTAGACCGGATGGCACGCTGAGCTGAGTTGGAAATTCAGTGCTGAACTGTGGCAGCAGCATGGTGACGCTGAGGGTACATCTGCTGCCAACCACCGACCAAGACCCAAATTTGATCTTGACATCTGCTACTGCTGGTGTGGACCCTGCACATTCTCCCTGCTCCCACAACACAAAGGCCTGCAGGGTGGGGGATTGACTGGTCACTGTAAATTTCCCCTCATGTCTAGGCGAGTAGGAGAATGTGGGGAAAGTTGCCGGGAAAACAGGGAAACGAAAAAGTGGGATGAATGTCAGATTAGTGTGAATGGGGGTTAACGAGCAGTGTAAACTTGATGGTCACCGGGAAAGGTGGGACAGGCTCAATGGGCTGAATGGCCTGCCTCTGCTTCGATTTTCAGTTGCTCCTGAGAAGGCAGCAGTGAACCTTCTTGAACTAGCCCAACAACATTGAAGGGGTGATGACGCGTTACAGGTTAGAATGTGAAGAGACCTCTGCGCGTGCAGCAATATAGACACCATTTTGCAAAAGCACAAATGAGAGTTTCCTGTCTGGCTGGTTCATTTTGTGGGACAGTAGCTGCAAAGCTTCTGACCGGAAGTCAATAAGAAGATGATCAAAACAGACATGAGGCTCTCTCTCGAGTCTTCCTTTTCTCTGTCGGCGATATTCTTGAGAATGATGCTTAAATAGAATTGTTGAGGACCCTTTCCATCTATCACACAATACTTTTGACCCCCACCATCAAGGAGGAGGTACAGGGGCATCAAAATCAGGACAGCTAGGCTGGGAAATAGCTTCTTCCCGCAAGCTGCGAGATTGATAAACTGTATCCTGTGTTACAGAGTCCAGAGGACCCCAAAAACCAGCAACAATAGATATGCACCACAACACAGGGTTACTTCAACAAAAGTAGTTTTTAATTATATTTGAACAAGAAAACAGAATTAAACTTTAAATCATAACTTGACCTACTTACTTAACCTAAATCCCCCCTCTAATACTAAGCGCAGGTGTGAATAATGTATATTTAAGATTAGAAAAGTTCTTTGGATCACAGTCCAATCTCACTGGTTGCAGGCAATTTTTGTACTGTGCACAGACGTTAGCATTAACAAAGTTCACCAGTCTTTGGTGCTTAACAGGCAAATGACTACCATTCAGGTAGGGTTCTTGCTGGTTTTCAGAGAGAGATTCCTTTTCCAGGACATCCGCAACTGATTCCTTCTCAATCAGTCTTGCTGACGAAACTTGCCCCCTTCAGAGTTCTCCAGATGATCCTCTTTCTTTCAGGTCACCTTTCAGACCACCAGTCTTCTCCTTCGACCAGGCAGCCTTCCAAAGTTTGCCAGCTTGTCCCTCTGGAACGGATTTCTGTCTCTCTCCTCTCTGTTTCACACCCTCCCTCTCTGAGAGCAAAACTCTTCTCCTCTGCCTGCAAAGATCACATGCTCTCCCAGGCAAGCAGCTGTTGATACTTTGTTGCCTCCCGCAAAAAGCATTCTGCAAAAGTCCTGCAAATATTCTGTGTTTTAAAATATATGTGTGTAATCTGCTCTAACAATTCCTCCCAAACCACCTCTAAATACTCTGTCATGCCTGTAACCGAGTAAATTAATTGAAAATATTTATTATATTTATTTTATATTATATATTTATGATTATGGGTAATTATTATGTGCTGTGTATTGTGTGTGTACGTGCGTGCACCGTGGTCCGGTGAAATGCTGTTTCATCTGGTTGTCTATGTACATTCAGGTGATGATAGACTTGAATTTGAAAAGAGAAGTGCTGACTGCTCTGAAGTATAACTGGCTCACTGAGGTCTCACCTCACAGCCAGTCCTCAGCAAGGTACATGGCTCACTGAGGTCTCACCTCACAGCCAGTCCTCAGCAAGGTACATGGCTCACTGAGGTCTCACCTCACAGCCAGTCCTCAGCAAGGTACATGGCTCACTGAGGTCTCACCTCACAGCCAGTCCTCAGCAAGGTACATGGCTCACTGAGGTCTCACCTCACAGCCAGTCCTCAGCAAGGTACACGGCTCACTGAGGTCTCACCTCACAGCCAGTCCTCAGCAAGGTACATGGCTCACTGAGGTCTCACCTCACAGCCAGTCCTCAGCAAGGTACATGGCTCACTGAGGTCTCACCTCACAGCCAGTCCTCAGCAAGGTACATGGCTCACTGAGGTCTCACCTCACAGCCAGTCCTCAGCAAGGTACATGCCAGGATCCTACGGAGCTGGTGCCATCGTGATCCTCCAAATCCAGGAGCAATTGACCATCCCTCATTGAGCAAACACTCCTCAGAAAGCTACGTGCAATGACACCGTTTTTCATTTCATTAGGTGAAGGCTCTCTTGTTGCCAAATTTCACGCAATAAACACGGTTAGCACAACATAATTACAGCCACCGTAACCCAGGTTCGAATCATCTGTTGTTTATGCGGAGTTTGAACATTCTCCATGGGACTGCACGAGTTTCCTCTGGTCGCTCCCATTTCCTCCCATGTTCCAAAGACATAAGGGGGTGGAAGATTAATTGGTCACATGGGGGTATTTGCCTCGTGAACTGTCGGTCTGTTATCTGTTGTGTCTTTAAATTAAAATTAAATGAAAAATTGAAATTGCTGGCATGTTGAGGCTCTCAGATGTTGAATAGAGACCCACCTGTAGCTCTGCACTGTAGCTTAGCTGGTAATACTGCTGTGTCATAGCCCCAGTGGTCCAGGTTCAAACCTGACCATGGTTGCTGCCTGTGTAGAGTTTACATGTTCTCCCCATGATCGTATGTGTTTCCCCTACTGGCTGGAATTTCTTCCATCATCCCAAAAGTTGCAGGTTTTACTAAGTTAATTAGCCAACATAAATTGTTCCTGGAAGGTACAGTATGTGAGCAGAGTTACAGTCCATGACCCATATTCTGACAGAGGGTGTCCAAGTGTTCCAGGGCTGAGTGGGGGGACAAGGAGATGGCACCTGCTGTCTTGGATGACAGGCAAATTGAAATGGGTTAAGGCAGGCTGGGATGCAACATTAGAATCATTCAGCTTAGAAACAGGCCCTTTGGCCCATCTTGCCCAAAATGTCCCACCTGCCAATATCCCTCTAAATTCATCCTATCCAGTCATCCATCCAATTTCTTTCTTAAACATTGCAATAGCACTTCCCTAAGCCAGCTCCCGTGGCAGCCCATTCCACAAACCCATCACCCTCCGTGCAAAAAAAGGCACCCCTCATGTTCCGGTTAAATCTCTTGCCCCTTACCTTAAACCAGTGGGTTCTAAACCTTTTTTTCCACTCACATACCATCTTAAGTAATCCCTTACTAACCTACTGTGTGTTCACTCTATCAATTCTGAAAGGAAAATGCATTACCCCTATTGGCACTCATGGTTAAGAAAGAAATTATCAATGAAAAAAATAACAATAATTTTTCTAAAATAAGGCCCTGAGTTTTTTTTTGTTTGTATTTTTAATTGGTTAAATTCACATCTTACAGGAAAACAACTGAAGGACTATGAGAAAGGATGGGAGAGCAGAACTAAATGGAGAGCTATTTTAAACAGTGGGCACACTGAATGCCCCTTTATTATTTTTCAGTTTGCTTATGTGTCATAATTATTCTGATGAATATTTGGAAATGTGTGGGGCAAGATTTGTTTTTACACAGAAAGTGGTAGGTGCCTTCAACTTAGTTAGGAGTAGTGATGGAAGCAGATATAATTCTAATGTTTCTGAAGCTTTCAGATTTTCACAGGAATATGGAGGGCTATGTGCAGGGAGAAGAGATTTAGTTTAATTTGGAACCATGTGCCGTGACAACTTCATGGCTTGTTCCAGTGCTGTACTGTTTATATTCAAACCTTTTACGCCTCCATAATCCAACTCTTGGCCTCCGCACACTGGCACAGTTTGGCTTTCTTGGAAGGGCTCACAGTATTTCCTGCTTGATGGATTGCAGGGTGATGGTTTAATTTTATTTTGGGGTTATTGGCGACTTGTCAGCACTGATACTGATCGTAGAAATCTTGCTGTTACATCCATTCCATCCGAGAGCTTGGCCCTTGTGGGTCGAGTGTGGGAAAGCTTTTGGGAAATGGGGAACCCTGTTCTGGCCTTGATTTTACACATGGAGAAGCTCCTTCTGAACAGGGGTGAGGCCAAACGGCATTGGTATCTGAGAACAAGACATTGAATGAAGATCACAGGGATTAAGACCTTTCCCCACAGCCCCCCCTTCAACTTCGGGTCTGAGCTCCAACTCCAATTGCATTTTTGGGCTTTAGCCTTGGCCCCAAAGGAGTTTGTTACCTGATGTTCCGACCCTGTCCCCACGACCTCACACGGAATATCAAGCCTTTGTGCTGTTTCCATACTGTGTAAATCCCTCAGAATGGAGTCTGTCACTGAAGGTTAATGATCAGGGCTGACCCACCTCTGGAATTCCATCAGTGAGTACAGGTGCCCTGTGTCTGTGGTTTGGCCTTGCTGTCTCTGTGGTGAGATCATGTCTGAGTGGGGAAATGCATGAGGTGTTTGGCCTGGAGCAATTTAGATCATTGATTGAATAGAAGGGTTGTCTGCTGTGCAACAGGCAGGGTTTCACTGATGGGTCTGAGTCTCTGAAGGGATACTGCTCCACCCAGATGCGTGGCAATGAACAGGATACACTCCGTACTTACCTCCTTCCTTTGGTAAAATAACCATGTGCAGTAACTTTCCCTTCAACACTGGTGCCCCGCAAGGCTGTGTATTTAGCCCTTTCTGCACTTCCAGTGTGGCCAAACACAATCTCAACCCTATCTATAAATTCACAGATGACACCATCGTTGTAAGCCGTGTCTCAGATGATGAGGATATAAACTACAGAAAGGAGACAGATGGTCTCATGGCTTGGAGCACCATGATAGAAATGATCTCAGATGTATCTATTTCAATGCAAGGAGTATTGTTGTTAAGGCAGATGAGCTTATGGATTTGCACTTGGGACTATAACGTTATTGCTATTAGTGAGACTTGGTTGAAGGACGGGCAGGACTGACAGCTCAGTGTCTGGGGTTCTTATATTTCAGTCATGATATAGGGGGAGGGATGATGGGGGAGAGTGGCATTGCTAGTCAGGGAAAATATCACAGCTGTGCTTAGACAGGACAGCCCTGTGGACTCGCCTACAGAGAACGGGGAAGGTGAGACCACACTAATGGGCTTGTATTATAGACCACACAATAGTCCGTGAAAATTGGAGGTCCAAATTTGTTGGGAGATAGCAGACCAGAAGCAGAAAGTTGTGGTAGTAGAAGATTTTAACTTTCCACATTTTGAATGGGACTCCCAGACTGTAAAAGGACTGGATGGCTTAGTTTTTCAAATGTGTACAGGACAGTTTTCTAAATCAATATGTAGAGGTACCAATGAGAGAGGATGCAATAGTTCATCTCTTATTAGGGAACCAGGCAGGTCAGGTGACAGAAGTCTGTGTAGGTGAGTATTTTGGGTCCAGTGACCATAATGTGATTAGTTTCAAGTTACTTATGGATGATGTAAACAGCGTCTTCATTGTTGGGGTCTTTCATGGCTTGGTTCAGCATCATGCTGAAGAAGATTGAAAAGAGGGTTGGTGCGAGAACACAGCCTTGCTTCACGCCATTGTTAATGGAGAAGGATTCAGAGAGCTCATTGCTGTATCTGACCCGACCTTGTTGGTTTTCGTGCAGTTGGATAATCATGTTGAGGAACTTTGGGGGACATCCGATGCGCTCTAGTATTTGCCAAAGCCCTTTCCTGCTCACGGTGTCGAAGGCTTTGGTGAGGTCAACAAAGGTGATGTAGAGTCCTTTGTTTTGATCTCTGCACTTTTCTTGGAGCTGTCTGAGGGCAAAGACCATGTCAGTGGTTCCTCTGTTTGCACGAAAGCCGCACTGTGATTCTGGGAGAATATTCTCAGCGACACTAGGTATTATTCTATTTAGTAGAATCCTAGCGAAGATTTTGCCTGCAATGGAGAGCAACGTGATTCCCCTGTAGTTTGAGCAGTCTGATTTCTCGCCTTTGTTTTTGTACAGGGTGATGATGGTGGCATCACGAAGATCCTGAGGCAGTTTACCTTGGTCCCAACAAAGCTTGAAAAACTCATGCAGTTTGGCATGCAGAGTTTTGCCGCCAGCCTTCCAGACTTCTGGGGGGATTCCATCCATACCTGCTGCTTTGCCACTTTTCAGTTGTTCGATTGCCTTATATGTCTCATCCAGGGTGGGAACCTCATCCAGCTCTAGCCTTAGGGGCTGTTGAGGGAGCTGGAGCAGGGCGGAATCTTGGACTGAGCGGTTGGTACTGAAAAGAGATTGGAAGTGTTCTGACCATCGGTTGAGGATGGAGATCTTGTCGCTGAGGAGGACTTTGCCGTCTGAGCTGCGCAGCGGGCTTTGGACTTGGGGTGAGGGGCCGTACACAGCCTTTAGAGCCTCGTAGAAACCCCTGAAGTCGCCAATGTCCGCGCTGAGCTGTGTTCGTTTGGCGAGGCTAGTCTACCACTCATTTTGGATCTCCCGGAGTTTGCGCTGAAGATGGCTGCATGCGCGACGGAAGGCTTGTTTCTTCTCTGGACAGGACGGCTTTGTAAGGTGAGCCTGGTGGGCAGCTCGCTTCTTTGCCAGCAGCTCCTGGATTTCCTGGCTGTTTTCGTCAAACCAGTCCTTGTTTTTCCTGGAGGAGAAGCCCAGTACCTCTTCAGTGGATTGCAGTATGGTAGTCTTCAACTGATCCCAGAGGGTTTCAGGGGACGGGTCCGTGAGGCGGGTTGCAACGTCGAGCTTTGCTTTGAGGTTTGCCTGGAAGTTTCCTCTCGCTTCTTCTGACTGCAGTTTTCCAACATTGAACCTCTTTCTGGGGGCTTTATTGTTCCTGGGCTTTGGCTTGAAGTGAAGGTTGAGCTTGCAGCGAACCAGCCGGTGGTCAGTGTGGCATTCCGCGCTAGGCATGACCCTGGTGTGGAGCACATCTTGTTTGTCACTTTCTCGCACCAGCATGTAGTCCAGGAGGAGCCAGTGTTTGGATCGGGGATGCATCCAGGTGGTCTTAAGGCTGTCCCTCTGCTGAAAAAGGGTGTTTGTAATGACAAGCCGCTGTTCTGCGCAGAGCTCCAACAGGAGGCGCCCATTGTCGTTGCACTTGCCGACGCCATGCTTGCCCAGGATTCCTGGCCAGGTTTCTGAGTCTTTGCCGACACGAGCGTTGAAGTCGCCCAGGATGACAACCTTGTCGGCTGTAGGGGTACGTTGGATGAGGTTGCGCAGGTCGGTGTAGAACTTGTTCTTTTCTGCTGGTTCCGCCTGGAGGGTTGGAGCATAGACACTGATGAGGGTGATGTGACGCTTGTTTTGAAGTGGGAGTCGCATGGACATGATTCGGTCCGAGAGGCCTGTCGGAAGGTTTTCGAGTTTGGAGGCAATGAAGCTCTTGACCATGAAGCCTACACCAGATAGGCGTCGTTCATCCGAAGGCTTGCCAGACCAGTAGAGTGTGTAGCCCGCGCCGCGTTCTTGGAAGCTGCCTACATCTGCCAGGCGGACTTCACTGAGAGCGGCTATGTCGATGTCAAGTCTGAGGAGTTCATGTGCAATGAGGGCAGACCGACGTTCAGGTCGATGGCTGTCAGTCTTGTCTAGCATGGTTCTGATGTTCCAGCATGCTAGCTTGAGTTTGTGAGCATCTTTTGAGGGGGAGGACGTGGAGGGGAAGGACGTGGAGGGGGGGGACGTACATCCGGTACCGCACGGATGGCAGTCTCTTCAATCTGAGGCGCCTGCAAGCTCACATCAAGACACAAGAGAAACTTGTCCGTGAACTACTCTTTGCAGATGATGCCGCTTTAGTTGCCCATTCAGAGCCAGCTCTTCAGCGCTTGACGTCCTGCTTTGCGGAAACTGCCAAAATGTTTGGCCTGGAAGTCAGCCTGAAGAAAACTGAGGTCCTCCATCAGCCAGCTCCCCACCATGACTACCAGCCCCCCCACATCTCCATCGGGCACACAAAACTCAAAACGGTCAACCAGTTTACCTATCTCGGCTGCACCATTTCATCAGATGCAAGGATCGACAATAGACAACAGACTCGCCAAGGCAAATAGCGCCTTTGGAAGACTACACAAAAGAGTCTGGAAAAACAACCAACTGAAAAACCTCACAAAGATAAGCGTATACAGAGCCGTTGTCATACCCACACTCCTGTTCGGCTCCGAATCATGGGTCCTCTACCGGCACCACCTACGGCTCCTAGAACGCTTCCACCAGCGTTGTCTCCGCTCCATCTTCAACATCCATTGGAGCGCTCACACCCCTAACGTCGAGGTACTCGAGATGGCAGAGGTCGACAGCATCGAGTCCACGCTGCTGAAGATCCAGCTGCGCTGGATGGGTCACGTCTCCAGAATGGAGGACCATCGCCTTCCCAAGATCGTATTATATGGCGAGCTCTCCACTGGCCACCGTGACAGAGGTGCACCAAAGAAAAGGTACAAGGACTGCCTAAAGAAATCTCTTGGTGCCTGCCACATTGACCACCGCCAGTGGGCTGATAACGCCTCAAACCGTGCATCTTGGCGCCTCACAGTTTGGCGGGCAGCAGCCTCCTTTGAAGAAGACCGCAGAGCCCACCTCACTGACAAAAGGCAAAGGAGGAAAAACCCAACACCCAACCCCAACCAACCAATTTTCCCTTGCAACCGCTGCAATCGTGTCTGCCTGTCCCGCATCGGACTGGTCAGCCACAAACGAGCCTGCAGCTGACGTGGACTTTTTACCCCCTCCATAAATCTTCGTCCGCGAAGCCAAGCCAAAGAAAAGAAAGAAGACTTATGGATGAAGATAAGTATCTTCTGGTCCTTGAGTTGAGGTTCTAAATTGGAGAAAGACCAATTTTGTGGAAATGAGAAAGAATCTTGGAAGAGTTGATTGGAATAAACTGTTTTCTGGCAAGAATGCTTCTGGCAAGTGGAAGGTATTCAAAGGCAAGATTTTGAGGGTGCAGAATTTGCACGTTCTTACCAGGATTAAAAGCAAAATTAACAGGAATAGGGAACCTTGGTTTTCAAGGCATATTGGTGATATGATTAAAAAGAAGAGAGGTGTATGATTGGTAGAGGCAACAAGGAACAAATGCAGAGTATAGAAAATGTAAGAGAATAAAGAAGGAAATCAGGAAGGCAAAAGAAGGCATGAGGGGGATTTGGCAGATAATGTGAAGGTAAATCAATGGGTTTCTACAGGTATATTAGAATAAGAGGTTAATAAGGGACAAAATTGGTCCCCTAGAGGATCAGAGTGGTCAACTCTGTGTGGAGACTCATGTAATAGGGGAGATCGTAAATAGTTGTTTTGCATCAGTATTTACTCAGGAAACTGGCAACAGTGCAGAAGGAAGGAAGGGAAACAAACAGAAGGGTCATGAAACATATGGAGATTAAAGAGGAGGAAGTGATTGCTGCTCTACAATGAATAAAGAAAGACAAATCCTCTGGGCTGGATATAATATTCCCTCGGACCTTAGGGAGGGAGACGAATGTTGAAATTGCAGGGGCCCTGACAGATATATTCAAAATGTCCTTAGCCATGGGAAAAGTGCTGGAGGTTTGGAGAGTAGCTCATATTGTCCCACTGTTTAAGAAAGTCTCCAAAAATAAACCAGTGAGCCTGACTCTAGGTAAATTATTGGAAGGAGTTCTGAGAGATCAGATATATGGGTATTTGGACAGCCATGGGCTGATTAAGAACAGTCAGAATGGCTTTGTGCGTGGTAGGTCATGTTTAAGAAATCTTGTAAAGTTTTTCGAGGAAGTTACCAAGAAGGGAAATGAAGGAAAGGTTGTGAATGTTGTCTACATGGGCTTTAGTAAGGCCTTTGACAAGGACCCACACGGGAGGTTAGTTCAGAAGGTTAAGCACTAGGTATCCATAGAGGGGTTGTAAAATGGATTCATAATTGGCGGAGTGGGAGAAGATAGAGAGTGGTAGTGGACGGTCGCTTCTCAGTCTGTGACTAGTGGTGTGCCTCAGGGATCTGTGTTGGGACAATTGTTGTTTGTTGTCTATATCAATGATCAATTGGATCAATTGGATCAACAAGTTTGCTGGAGGTATTGTGGACAGTGAGAAAGATATTCAAAACTTGCAGAGGGATCTGGACCAACTGGGAGGATGGGCCAAAAAATGGCAGATGGCGTTTAATGCAGACAAGTGTGTGATATTGCATTTTGGAAGAGCAAATCACAGAAAGACGTACACTGTAAATGGTCGGGCACTGAGGACTGCGGAGGAGCAAAGAGTCCTGGGGATACAGGTACATTGTTCCCTGAAGGTGGCATCACATGTGGATAGGGTTGTAAAGAAAGCTTTTGGCATCTTAGTCTTTATAAATCAAAGTATACAGTATAGGAGTTGGGATGTTATTTTGAAGTTATAAAAGACATTGGTGAGGGCAAATTTGGAATTGTGTGCAGTTCTGGTCACCTAACTTCAGGAAGGATATCAGTAAGAGTGAAAGAGTCCAGAGAAGATTTACTCAGATGTTGTTGGGTCTAGGAATTGAGTTACAGGGAAAGTTTAAACAGGTTAGGACTTTACTCCTTGAAACGAAAAAGAATAAGGGGAGATTTGATAAGGTTTACAAAGTTATGAGGGGTATAGACAGAGTAAATATGAGAAGGATCTTTCCACTTTGTTTAGGAGAGATTAATACAAGAGAACATTGCTTTAGGGTGAAAGGGGAAAGGTTTAGGGGAACATTAGGAGGAACTTTTTCACTCAGAGTGTGGAAATGAGCTGTCATCTGATGCGGTGGGACCAGACTTAATCTTGAGTTTTAAGAATAAAGTGGATAGATACATGGATGGGAGAGGTCTGGAGGGTTATGGAAGGGGAGCAAATTATTGGGACTAGCTGAACAATGGTCAGCACAGACTAGAATGGCCGAATGGCCTGTTTTCTGTGCCGTAACATTCTATGATCACAGGGAAAATGTGCAAACTCCACACAGAGAGTATTTAAAGTCAGATGTGAAGTATTAGCAACGGTCAATGCAGCCCAGGTACCTGAAATCCTTGCGTAGGGCCAAACTGGAATGGCTGGAAGCCACGTGGCATCAGATGGCGGTGGAGACAAGTCACAAGGAAGGACACGTGAGTCTGGATGAGTACATGGGTGTAGAGGTTTAGAGCAGCAGGGAGTGTAGAGGAGGAGAAAGAGAGGAGGAGAATTTCTTCAGGGTAGGCATCCCTTGAGTCAGGATTGAAGACTGGGTCACCGGGGCTGTAAGGTAGCAGCACTACCTTTGGGGCAACGAGCTTCCCCCCTTCCCCCACCAAGGAGTTGGTGGAGGAAGAAATATTGAGCAGGAGAGTGAGGAGAAATCCCCTGCCATATTAAAAAAGAAAGGCATGGTAGGATCCTTTGCAGAGGAACAGATGGCTCAACCCAAAGTCAGAGCTTCCAACATTGTGGCTCCCCTTTGGCTATCGCTCTTGGGTTTTCTACTCAAGTCTGTCCAATCACTGAGGAAGCTGCTCACCCATCCCTGGTCCCCTTACCTAAAAAACGATGGAGTTGCACTGGAGGCCCTCAAACACAATTCACTAGGCTAATTTCTGGGTCGACAGAGTTGTCCTATCAGGAGAGGCTCCTGGTTGTGTCTGATTCATGGATTCATACAGCGAGGAAACAGGCCCTCATCCATGCTGAGCCATCCACGCTCATTTCCCAGCATTCGACCCATATCCCTCTCAAACTTTCCTATCAAACAACCAGTATTTTAAACATTGTAAATGTCCCCACCTCTACCCTGTCCACTGGCAGCTCGTTCCATATACTGACCGCCCTATGTGTGATAAACTTCTTTCTCAGATCCTCTTTAAATCTTTCATCTCTCATCTTTAACCTATTCCCTCTGGATCACTGAACTGGGTAGACTATCAACCCTATGGAACACTGAAGCATACACCACAGGAACGGGCCATTCAGCCCATCTGTGTGCTGAACATGATGACTAAACCTCTGCAGAATCCACCAGATAGACATCCGTCCATCCCCTTCACATTCATGTCTCTGTCTAGAAGCATCTGAAATGCTACCATTGCACCTGATTCCACCATTACTCCTGGAAACCCATTCCTGGCACCATATGTAAAATATTTTCCCCACACACCTCCCTCCCTCACATGCATGTCTGCTATGTGTGACGATTTTACCATGAGGAGTAGATACTGACTGTCCACCCTATTAATGGCTTTATAAACCTCTATCCCCTCAGCCTCCTACACTCCAGAGAAAACAACCCAAGTATGCCCAATCTCTCCCCATAGCCTATACCCTCAAACCAGGCAACATCTTTGTGAAGTAAATCATGAAAATCTGTGGACCCCGTGGTTGAAGTAAAAACGCAACATACTGGAGAACCTCAGCAGAGCAAACTGTTGTCCTTAATGCAGCAAAGGTAAAAATACATAACTGACATTTCGGGCTTGAGCCCTTCATCAAGGTACGCAAAAATGTCAGTAGGCTTCCGAACAAAAAGGTAGGGGGGAGGGAGGGTGGCAAAGGCATAAGATGATAGATGGAGAAAGGAGGGAGGGGATAGGAGCAATGAGGGGGGAGGAGGGATGACTGGGTGGGTAAATGCGAAGGGAAGAGAGAACTGGAAAAAAAAGGAAAGGGGAGGGGAAAGAAAAGGTGAGCAAGTTTAACAGAAAGCAGAGAAGTCGATGTTCATGCCATCTGAATGGAAGGTGCCCAGGTGAAAAATAAGATGCTGTTCCTCCAGTCTGCAGGTGGTGAGGGTTGACAGTACATAAGGCCATGAACAGACATGTGATTCCGGGAGTATGACTCAGAATTGAAATGGTGGGCCACTGTCGTTATGGACAGAGAGGAGGTGCTCAGCGAAGCAACCTCACAATCTGCAACCAGTCTCTGATGTAGAAAAACTTTGTGAACTTTTTCTGCTCCCTCTTTGTTCTCTGGAGATTAGAAGAATGAGGGGATCACTTGATTGATGCACCTAAGATCCAAAGGGGGTGTGTCAGGGTACTTGTCGAAATGTTTCCACCAGTGAGAGGTCCTTAAATAATGAATAAAGGGGACATAATTACAAGATAAAAAGCTGGTTATTTAAAATGTGGGTTCAAAGAAATGTCTTCTCTCAGAGGGTGGTGAATCTTTGGATCTGTCTGCCTCTGAGAGTGGTGTTGGCTAGATCATTAGATATATTTGAGGCTGATCCAGAGAAATTCTTGTAAAACCAAGGAATTGAGGGTCATGGGGAACTAGAGCAGAAAAGGAGTTGTGGCCATCTTAGGTCGTACTGAATGATGGAGAGGCTTGAGGGCCTGGTGTCCAACTCCTCCTGCTACCTTCTTGTGTTCTTCCTTGGTCAGGTGTCCCTGCATACCCTCACAACCCCAGGATGTCCCAAACATTTCACTCTCAACCCCGGGAGTGTCGTTTCCATTCCATCAATATGCTATGACTGAGTTGACCGCTGGGAGGTGAAGCTTAAGAAGGCCAACATGGCCCCAGTGTCTCTGTTCAGCAACACAGTTCTCTCCTCCCCCACAGCCTCTCCGATGAATGGGGACAGTTTATCAGTTCAACAGCTGGACAGAATCTGCTTTCTCACCAGAGCACAGACACAAAGCACAGCTTTATTATCACATTCGAGTTTCTCACGGGAACAGTCTTATTAAATCATTTCTCTTTGGGTTTTTTTCCCACTCCTTGCTACAGCCAGAGCTTCTTAACATCCAGGGTTCTCGCACTCTGTCCCTGGCTTGAGAGGGGAAGGTTTGAGTCCACCTTCCCCTTTCCGTTGGAGGCCAGGTAGTGGGGGAAGGTGGAGGATGCAGCACAGAGTTTGGAGATGTGGATACAGACTTTACGGGGACTGCAATGTCACAGCAATTGCTCTGCAGAAATGCATTCAGAGCCTGTCAGCATGGGGTTTGATAGGGAAGAATTTTGACATACTTAACCCTTGTCATCAACCATGTTGCTCTCACCCATGTGGAAAACCAGCTGGCTCATCAGGAAGGATGTGGCCTCTTGTCATGGGCTGGGATGGTGGAATTCACATGGCTTCAGGTTAGCATTCCTTACCAGAACTGTATAAATATCAACAGGCCTTCTGCAACTTGGAATTACATTAGAAAGGCTCCTGCAATCCAAAGAAAAAATCTTTCATCCATAACATCCTTTCATTGCTATCATAGCTGGTGGTGAACTCATAATGTATGCCTACCTTTGTAAGGTACTGGTCATGAAATCAATGATAAATCAAATGACAATTTTGTCCATTCCAGCTGTTGGGTGAGGGATAAAAATTATTCGGGACACTACAGTGGGAAGGGGCTCTCCTGTTCATCATGAGATGTTTGGGAATCTCCCTTATGCTTTCCCTCCCTTCATTTTATATGCATCTCCACCAGTGTGTGCCAATTTAACCATTGGGAATAGATACTGACTGTTCATCCTATCAATTACTTTACAACCCTCTATCAGGTCTTCCCTCAGCCTCCTAAACTCCAGAGAAAACAACCCAAGTTTGTCCAATCTCTCCCCATAGCCTATACCCTCTAAACCAGCTCACATCTTTGCAAATCTTTTCTGCACTCTCTCTACATTAGACCCATCCTTCCTATAGACTGTGTGAGTTTAGAAGAATGAGGGAATGACCTGACTGACACACAAGATCCTGAGGGGGTTTGTCATGGTAATTGTTGAAAATGTTTCCACCAGTGGGAGGAGCTCAAGCAATGAATAAAGGGGACATCATTACAAGATAAAGAGCTGGTCATTTAAAATGTGGGTGCAAAGAAATTTCTTCTCTCAGAGGGTGGTGAAATGCTCTGCACCTGAGAGTGGTGGGTCATGAGATGTATTGAAGGCACTGGAGAATTTACGCTCGACAAAAGGTTCCCACCTTGGGAGGCACAATGGCAGAGCTAGAAGGGTTCAGACTTGCCCTTGGGCACTGTCTCTGTGGAAGCTGCATGTTCTCCCTGCGTTCAGGTGGGCTTCCTCCCTCCACATCCCAAGGACAGGTGGGTTGGTGGGGGAATTGGCCGCTATAATTTGCCACAGGTGTGCAGGTGAGTGGGAAAATCTGGAGGGGGCTGATGGGAGTGTGGGGTTAGGGGAGAATGAGTGGGGATAGTTGATTGAGGATCAGAGCCATTGTGCCCTATCACTGTGCTGTGCACCTCTCTTTGATACTGTGATACCACCTATGCTCTAACCTCTGTTCAGGAGGCAAGATTGGTTCCAACAAACTGCACCTCAGGCAGAGATGAAGAACTACGTTATACTTTTCAGCTCAGAATGGTTAAGGACAAGGTTGGATACTGTCAGGATATCTCTCTCACAGACAGCAGATCAACTAACCCTGGGTCAAAACCTGATACCATCTGTTTGTTGGGCTGACTGCTTCCCTAGTCTTGAGGGGCCCCTGATGAAGGCCTGAAACACCTCATATGGCTACAAGAGCTGACTCTGGAGCATTCTCTGGTTAAAGTGATCCCACAAGCAGATTCCTTTCCCCTCTCACCTCTTCCCAGCAGGATGCCTGATGCCAATGTTGGGAGTCTGTTCCTCAGGCTGCATTGTGTCCTCTCCAAAATCCATTTGTTCTGCTTCACGCCCAGCTGCAACACCAGCCACAAACAGTCCCGCTTTTATTCACTGTGTCCAAGGATTACAGTAACCGTCGTAACGATACTGCAGTGCCAACACCACTCACAGCCTCCACTGTCTAAGGCATTTGAATTGGACCGCAATTATTTCAGATGTTACTGCATTTGTTTCAGAGCCTCTCACAGTTATTAAATTTATGTTCAATGATTCAAGATTCCTTTATTGTTATGTAATAAAGACACTGCAATATTACATGGAATTTGTTTTAGTTTGCCATAAGGCAGACAGATTCGACATCGGCAGAAATTGCCTGAAGTGCCTCTTACAGTCAGAGAAAGAGAAGCAAAAGAGCGTCCCCTCGGAGTCACTGAGGGTCCATGGATTCTACAGCAGCTCTTCCTCAGCCACACAGAGTCCAGTCCAAACCATTAGCAGCTCGAGCTCTAGATTCGAGATCTGAATCTCTGACACAATCAGTGCCTTTGACACCTTCTTCCATCCCAGTTCTGATACCTGGTACCCCTTCAGCCAGTCGAGCCAGTCTCCAGCAGTCCACAACCTGGTGTGAATACCTCAACCACAGTCACCCGCCGTCCACAGCCTGTGTGATTCCTCACCTCGAGTTACCAACAGCCCGCTGCTGTGTGTTTCTTCCACTGCAGAACCCCTCACTGGGCTGCTGCTGTGGTCACCATCCTGTGGACCATTTCCTCTGCTTCTTCTCAAACAGGGTGTGTTCTCCCCATTTTCCGGTCCCCTGCCCCAGTCCTCTGCCTCTCTGGGGTGTGCAACTCCCCATGGTCATTGCCAATCATAGGCGCTGCCATCTTGGGTGCAGACCCCGTGGTCACAGAATTGGAAAAAAAAACAGTTGGCTCCATTTATAGGCTGCTTGAAGCTTGTATGGAGCTGACAGCTGTAGGAATGGGCAGTTGGACCCCGCAGAAGCGCTGTGACTCTACTCCCTGTCCTCCGCCTCTCTGGGGTGTGCAACTCCCCATGGTCACTGCCAATCATAGGCGCTGCCATCTTGGGTGCAGACCCCGTGGTCACAGAATTGGAAAAAAAAACAGTTGGCTCCATTTATAGGCTGCTTGAAGCTTGTATGGAGCTGACAGCTGTTAGGAATGGGCAGTTGGACCCCGCAGAAGCGCTGTGACTCCACTCCCTGCCCTCCGCAGGTCTGCAACAGAAGCAGCGCTGCTGTTCCAGTAGCTCCAACAATGCCGCCATCTTAACTCATTGCAAATGAGCCAAATACAGAGATAGCATTGTGGGTGAGTGGGTGCGGGGGTTGGCTGTGTTTGTGTGTGCGCGCGTGCAACGTCTTCCAGCTCAAACATGTACATAGATATATACAACCTGACGAAACAGCGTATATCCAGACCATAGTGCACACACACACAGAACACCCTACACACAAATGACATGCATTTTATACTTTAAGAGATTCATGTTTCAAGTTTTCTTTATTGTCATGTATGATACAGGACTTGTAATACAATCTAAAGTTGCCATCTGCCTGCAGTAAAGCAAAGTGTTGCCCGGTGCATATTACAGTACCAGAGAAAGAGAAACAAACAAGAATCCCTTCACAATCATGGATTTACCTCCAGGATACTCACAGCCTCTGCAATGGCAAAGCATCCTTTTTGATCCATCAGCCACATGAGCTACAGATCCAAACCTCTGACACAGTCAGGAAGCTTTCAGTGCCCGGGGCCCTCTGGGAGCTCTTCTTACCCTCAGCACTCTCTCGAATCCCGGCTTCGATATCTGGTTCCCATGAGGCAGTGTCCAGCAGCATCAGCCACTGAGCCCCTCGCTAGTCTGCTGCCGTGGTCACCGCCCAGTAGGGTTATCTCCTCTGCTTCTCCTTCTCAATGGAGGAGGCTCTCCCCATTTGTGGTCTGCTCCTCCCCAGAGTTTGTGACCTCCTGTGTCCGCTGCCAAGCAGAGATGCCACCATCTTGGGCAGAGACCCACAGATGCAGGACTTTACTGTTGGCTCCATATTGACCTCTGATCTGATGCTTTGCAACTACCATCCCACAGTAGGATGTCGCCAGACAAGACACTCTCTATTATGCTCCTGTAGAACTTTGTTTGGATGTTGACTGGTAACCTTGCCCTCATCAACCTCCTTAGGAAATGTAGTCACTGGTTCACCTTCCTGACAGATTTCTTGAGGTAAAAGCCCATTTTTTAAAATGTGGGTTCCAGCCCAAGGGCCCCATCATGAGAAGATCTTGAACTGCAACCTTTCCCCATTGGGTCTTACCACTGCCCTTCTACCAATGCCAAGGGAATGGGTGCACCTGCCACAGGTGGATTGGTGAGGAGATCAAGTAATTTTTTTTCCTCCCTCATTGCTTGCCACCGATGCAGTCTGACAGACAAGAAAATGAGTTTATTGTCATGCACATTGTACAATGAGCTTGTGCACTGAAATTCTTACTACAGCTGAACAGGAACTTTTAAAAAAAAACTACAATATCTAAACAAACCAACTGCAAAATCTAAAAGTGATATAAAAACATAGGACTGAGCAGCTCTGTCTTCTTTTCCCAGGGCCACACCCATGGCAGCACTACTGTTTCAGCAATTCTGGTAGCATCATTAATTTTCCTTTCAACAGGAAGGTGAGCACCAACCTCCCTTCTCACTCAGTTCCCAAAGTTTGCAATATGGATATTGATGACATGACTTGAGCCTATTATCCCTTTCTGTTTGAGACTTCGTAACATCCAAATTTCCAAACCCCTCCATCGAAAGGTGGAACTCAGTCATGTCATATTAGTGGTCTGAGGGTCAATGAACAAGAGATGAGTAAACAGCCAGTTGTCCTCCTTCTGGGACAGAGGAAACTCTTGTCCTGACCTCAGGATATCCTGACATTCTTTACAACTAACCCTTTATTGAATGATCCATTTGGACCCAGGAGGCAATGCAACCATCACCACCTTTGTTTTCCAGTAATGGTTGATAAATGCTGCGGAGCAATTGAGCAGAACTACTCTGCTGTTCTTTGAGATAGTGCCTTGGGATCTTTGACAAGGCGCATGGAGACTCAGGCAATGTCATGCAGCAGAGAGAGAGGGAGATACGGCATGATGGCAGATCCTTTCCACAACCATCCGTGCCACCTGTTCACACCAAGCAGAAAGCAGCATCTGTGGAGCAGAGGGATGGTTGAGGTTTCAGCTTGAGACCCCCCCCCCCCCCCCACATTCCACACACCCTGCTGGAGAAACTTGGTGCATCAAGTTGGAGACAAAGACTGGCTGACTTTTCAAGCCAAAACCTTTCATCAAGACTCTTATCGAGGTTTCAGCTCAAAACATCAACTATATTTCCCAACACATGCTGCTGAGTTTCTCCAGCAGATTGTGTTTACCTTCCAATTCCAGCATCCAAAGTCTCCCGTGTGTTTACCCTCGACACTGATCTTACTTTAATCCCTGTTTTTATTCTCCCCACATCCTCGTCAACCCCTCCCAGATTCTACTACGCATCCAAGGGATAATTTACTGTGGACAAGTCATCTGTGGCAAACCCCATGTGGTCACACACCTGATATCAGGATCGACCCCAGGTCTCTGGAATTATGTGGCAGAAGCTCTACCAGCTGTGCCACTCTGCCACCATTCACTGACGATGTAGTAGCTCTGCTCAGATTCACTAAAGACTTTTATGAAGATTCAGGGATAGAATTTGAACTCATAACGGTCTGACAGAAGTGTGAGTTACAGCTGACACTGAAGATCAAGGCAGATGAAAGTGAAATCAAAGCTCCTAATACCTCAGGGATAATTTGTGGTATGATGCTTTTGTTAATTTAAAACGTTGACACAAAGTCAAGCCTCTTAAAACCCAAGATCAAAACCAGCTTGAATTTCAGTGGTAGGACTTCAGGCATTGTCTGATGAATGCAGGTGTGAGCAGCTGTGTTTACCAAATGACATCATTCTGATCCAGTTTACAATGGCAGGAATTGATTCAGCGTGTCCTTGAATTGGAATTCGGTAGTGTAGGAATGTGAGCAATATTTATAAAGCCTTCCTTTCCATGTTAGGTAAATAAGAGATTGGTGTTCAGTTCAGAATCATGTTATGTTAATTGCTGTCCTCTTCAAATCTATGGAGATTTTCATCACGTCCTCTCACTCATTGATTAACACGAGTCCAGCCAAATGATCTGTTTGTCCACTCTTCTTTCAAGAACCAGAACCACCTGGCTGGTGGTGAGAGGAGCCCTGCCAGACAGATCTTCCTGTTCAACCAGAACATCACCTGCAATGCACGTTGTCCTCAAGATGACTGCAGTGGAGTGGAGAGTGTTGCCCACCTCTTTGCAAAAATGCAGATTTGCTAAGAGCGTGTGGAGATGGATGGAAGTCACAGTTCATCCCCAGCAGCAGCATGGCAGACGACTCTATGCTCAACGGGCTTTTCCTGCGGACGCACAGAGTCAGAACTCCAGAACTGCTGTAAGACGGTCAACCTGATGAGAGCTGCCCTTTGGCCTGCCTGAAACCTCTTGGTCTTTCAGCACACAGAGATGTCAGTGAGGGAACGCTGCCCACTGGCACATACCAGGCTGCAGGAATACGTGTTAAGGGAGACATTGAGGTTGGGCACAGCTAACAAAAGGGCACTGTGGGGAATGACCACAGTCTAGAGTCCTCCCATTTCCAGGCATCGAGGGACCAACCGAGGGGAAGCCCCTCAAACATCGGTGGTTGTGGGGGGGGGGGGGCGGGGGGGGGGGGAGTCATGACCAGGTGCCACATTGGTGGTAATGGTGTAGATAAAAATAAATGCAACAATGTACAGTGATGGGAATGTATAGACACAAAATTAAGGGCGAGAAAAGACTTTGAATGGTTGTCGATAATTTGTGAATAATATCATTATTTAGTTTTAAAAAAACTGCTGGACGAACTCAGCAGGTTGAAGCAGTATCAGAATGGTCAACATTTCAGGTCATTGAGGCATCGGAGAAAATGGCGGGATCATGGACACTCAATGTTTCTGAGGGCACTTATATTTCTCATTCTCATCTCGATAGAGGCACTGGACTAGTGGTGCCTTTTTGTGTGGTTTCACAGGGCAAACAAAGGAAAACAAAATTTATATATTTTGTGTACATGACCATAAAAGAACCTTCAATCTTGAAAAGAGACCCAAACACTCCACTTATTTAAAAATCCTTTATTGTCATGTAACATCCACAAAACGTGCCCTTTGCTTGTCGTAAAGGCATTAACAAAAGAAAGAAGGTCCCTTCACAGTCACCAAGTGTCTGTGGATTCGACTCCTGGACATTGATATCCGTGTTTAAAAAATACATAATTCTCCCGCTTTTATAGGCTGTCAGCATCACTTCCAGGCAGCAGGAGCCCATGGAAAAGAGCCATGTCCCTGTTCCCTGCTCTACCAGGCCCACAGAGGCAGCATCGCCATTATTCAGCTTCGGTAGCCTTGACATTTTGTTTCTGTTTTACTAAAGTATTCACTTCATTAACAGGCCTGGAAGTTCAAAGCAAGAGCCAGTGGAGGAACACGTTGCAATGTTATGCTGAACAGACCTGCACCTAAATGGCTGGCAGAAGCCCCTGTGCCCTTTTTGACCAGATAATATACAATCAATGTACAAATCTAGTTTGTGGCCCCTCCACTGGAAGGAATGACTGGACTGGAGAATTACAACATACTTACCCAGCACAAAATCCGTCCATTCAGCCCACTGCTGGTGTTTATGCTCACCAATTGTCCAACCCCCATCCACAATCCATCACACTGGGATGTGTGAATTTAATATTTCTCTGGGTATCAAGGCAGCCCATTCATCATCCCAGTCGCACAAAAGTTCGACCGGTGCTTTAACGTGGAGGGTCAAGGAGAACCAATCCTTTGATCTCCAGTGTAAGCATGGCTAATTGGCAGGCAGACTATGGTGGATGGTGAACACGGTAGCAGACCAATGAGGGGCCCAGTGGTTGAGGAACCCACACAGGCTGCAGGTGACTTGCAATCGAAGGGCCCACAAAGGCTGTGGGCTGCTGGAGACTGGCTCATGGGATTCAAAAGGGTGCTGAGGGCAAGAAGGGCTCCTGAAGGGCCTCAGGAGCTGAAGGCTTCCTGATCATATCAGAGGTTTGGATCTGGAGCTCAAGTTGCCGATGAATCGAACTGGAGTCTGAGTGGCTGAGGGAGGGCTGGAGGTGAATCCACAGACACTCAGTGACTCTGAAGGGACTCTCTTTTGCTTGTCATTCTCTCGAACTGTAAGGGGAACCGGGTAACACTACTAATGACTCTGTCTGCTTTAATGCAGGCAGAAGGCCATTTCATGTCATATCACTTGCTCTGTACTATTTCATGATAATAAAGGAATCTTAAATCTTCAGATAGTGTACACAACTGAATAAAGTTATTACATTCAAGTGCTGAAAACAGATGCCGGACACAGGTCCAGTCCTTCTATTGACAATTCCCAAGTGAAAGGCTGCTCAGCAGTCCTGTGAGAGAGTCTCCAACCTCCACAGTTTCCCATGACAGTAGTATGTCAGAGAGTCTCGTTCATTCGAAGAGACGCTGTCCCAAGATCAGCTCAATCTGAATATACACTGCCTTATTTTCCTAACCATGCTCCTTAATCTTTGTCCCATGTCTGGAGTTTTGAGCCCCCTTCACAAATTCTGTTGTTTTCAAGCTCAATTTTTAAAAAGTTCCTTCATGATACGCAACTGTGCCTTTGTCAGCTCGCAGCCAAGCTTCAGATTTCCCTTCTTAACTCTTCCAGACATGACACCTTTAGGGGTTGGCATGGTTGGTATATATATCAGTCAGCGCAACACTGTTACAGCACCAGCGATTGGAGCCAGGGTTCAAATCCCACGTTGTCTGTAAGGAGTTGGCACGTTCTTCCCATGTCTGTGTGGGTTTTCCCCAGGGGCTCCGGTTTCCTCCAACCATTCAAAACGTACCAGGTGTTGTAGGTAAATTGGATGTAAAGTGGGTGGCATGGGCTCGTGGGCCAAAATGGCCTGATGGCGAGAAGGAGGGAGAGATGGCCTGTTACTGTGCTGTATGTCTTAATTTATTTTTAAAAAAATTAAATGGGGATGGCGAAAAGGAGGGGGGAGCCCTCAAGGTGGAGGAGAGGCTGGATAGGTGGTTAGGTGGAGGATTTGGAGGGCGAGGGGTGACAGGGAAAGTGAGCAGGTGAGCTGGAAGCAAGTGTGTGGGTCAGAAGCTAGGATGCAGATGGGAATGAGTAAGGAACTTGCACAAGAGTCCAAATCCTTTGTGGATATTTCACAAGTTACATTGCTTGAGGAAAATGTGAACTCCCTAGTAATCTGATATGACTGGAGGCCTGTGCTTTGTAATGTGTGGCCAGAATCTAAGGAGCATTGCTTGTTGTCATGGTGGACGTGGGTTCCACTGTGGCCTTCAAGAAGAAATTGGACAAATATTGGTGGAGAAACAAAAACATCTAGGTTCAGGAAAGATATTGTTAAGCTGGAAGAAGTGCCAAAAAGATTCACTAGAATGTAGCTCCAACAGGTGGGCTTGAATTATAGAGAGGCTGGATGAACTTTGAGTTTTCTCTCTGGAGAGGGACCTCATGAAGTGGTGAAAACAAGCTAAATAGTCATGGTCTTTTTACTACACAATGGCAGAGTCAATGGAATTGCTGCTTTATTACTTTAGTGACACAGATTCGATCCTGACCTCCAGTATTGTGTGTGTGGAGTTTGCACGCTCTCCCTGTTGCCGCAAGGTTTTGCCCAGGTGGTCCAATTTCCTCACACATCACAAAGACACATTTGTCACTCAGTTACTTGCCCCTATTGAGTCAAGAACGTAAAACTAGCGATCAACCAAGTGGTGGATGTGGATTTGATTTCCACATTTAAGAGAAATTTGGATAGGCACATGGATGGGAAGGGGTTGGAGGGCTATGTCCAGGTGCAGTTCATTGAGACTAGGCCAAAAAATAGTATAGCGTAGACTTCTGTGACGTAGTGTTTGATGGTTCTGTGGAATTCAATCGAAGTTTTTATCCAAATGTGGAAAACCTTTAGGGCAGTTGAGGGTATCAAAACTGACGTATTGAAGGAGATGCAATGGAGAATGCAAAGTAGCTGATGGAGTATTAAAACTGGCAAAGATCCACTGGGCTTAACAACCAATCTCTCTCTGTAAATATATTGCAAGACAACCAAAACCACAAGCAATCTACAATGCAACATTAAGTCTGCTTCAATACTAACCTTGAACACTGAATCTAAGATATTATCACACTCCATCGGTTTCTAGATTAAGCAAAAGCCCAGGGGTACAGCATGAGACAGCAAGAAAACATAGAAATGAGAATTCCATCAGGGTAGTCTCAGATAATTAATAATTAATAGAATAAAGCCATGAGATGTCAAATCCTTTAAATATCAACTCAAACATTGATGCCCTGCTCCTTTTCAAAATTCAGATTAATCCATTAACCACAACATGGAAAGTACAGCCTTGAAATTGCATTTGTATTGCTAACAGACAAAGCTACTCTTCGACCCACTGCTGTGGACATGTCAAGCAGTGATATAAGGCTGTGGTCCCAGCTGATTCGGCTGAGAATTGTTGGATGATGACCCCATCGTTGATCAGGTAAAATGCAGATCTGCTATGCCCAACAACACCAAATACCTGCCCAACTTGCATCCAAACTAATTGCTCTCTTCTTCGCTGCTGGGGCCTGAGTCAGCCATTCTCAATGGGGACCCTATGCAACATCACACCCGCCCCCCCTTCCTGGGAGGAGGGAGGGTGGGGTGGTGGGAGCTACAGCACATTTAAGTAAAAACCTTGTTTTCTTCTCACCTGATGTAACATATTGTTAATTTTTTTGTGTGTAGTCAGTAGGAGAGATGAATGGAAGAAACTAAAACCTTACTGCTTCACAGAGCTCACCAACACCCATTCTCTAAATTCCTCTGTCTCCGTCTGCACCTAGAATGAGGACTTCTACGCCAGATCATCAGAGATGTCTTCCTCCTTTAAACAATGTGGCTTTCCTTCTACCACCATCAACTTCGTGCTCACGCGCATATCCTGTTACCCTCACATCTGCCCTGGTTCTATCCGCCCCCACATACGACAAGGACAGGATTCCTCTTGTCCTCATCTATCACCCCACCAGCCTACTCATCCAACTCACCCTCCTAAGCCATTTCTGCCACCTGTGTGATCCCATCACTAGACATATTCCCCTCTCTGCCATCCGCAGCTACCGTTCCCTCCGTGATTCCCTTGTCCACTTCTCCCTACCCACCAATCGACCCCTTGGGTCCTACCTCTGCGATCGGAGGAGATACTCCACTTCCACCCACAATTCCTCCCTCGCCACTATTCAGGGCCCCAAAAAGTCTTACCAAGTGAAGCAACATTTCACTGCAGGGGTCATCTACTGCATGCAGTACTCCCACTGTGGTCTCCTCTACATCAGAGAGACTGGATGCAGACTAGGAAATCAATTTGTTGAGTACTTTGGCTCTGTCTGCCACAATAATGTGGATGTCACAGTGGCCACCCATTTCAGTTCTCCATCCCATTCCCTTGCTGACATTCTATCCATGGTCTCATGCACTGCCAGACTGAGAACACCCGCAAATTAGAGGAACACCTCATCTTCTGACTGGACATCCTCCAATCGGGTGGCATTAATATTGGCTTTCGTTAAAACACCCCCCCCCCCCCCCCACCGGCTCCATCCTTCCCATAAATATAAATTCTTACCTCATCCATTATCATATCCAATTAACACCTTTTGTTGGTCTGGATTCCTCTCTCATTGTTTGAATTCAGAGACTTTCTGAGATTTCCTGCTTCTGTCTTATTCTGCTTGTTCCCTGAAGAGGGGCTTAGGCCCGAAATGTTGGCAATGGATCTTCGTCTCCTGTAGACGCTGAAAAGACTGGCTGAGATCCTCCAGCATTTCGGTATGTTTTTACTACAATCACAGCATCTACAGTCTTTCGTGTTTCACTCACAGAGAAGGCGCCCAGAAACTTTGAGCAGAGTCCTAGGGGAGACCATAGTCGAAAAAAAAATTTGGCTGACCTAAGGTATCCATTGCCCACTACCTCTATTCTGCAACTGAGGACCCACTCTTGTGGTATGATGTGCGTAAATATAATCAGCAAGTCATGTGATATCATCAAATGAATGACATACATTGCATTAGTCTGAGTGAAGTCCATGTTCAGAAGCTCCTGTTTTGTTTTAGTGATAATTGCCAGCAGAATTTACTGGTTTATAGACTGCCTCCTTGCAGGTAAGAAGCCAAAGGTGGATACAGGTGAGAGGGTAGAATAAAAAAACTCTGAGAAGAGATGGGGGAGAGTGTTGAGTGGTGAGAAGGGTGGCTCTCTGCCAGGAGAAGGGAAGGGGAGCCATAGGAAAGGAGATAGGGATAGGGGGTGAGAGAGATTGGGGAGAAGGTTAATGGAAATTGGAGAAGTCAATATTAATGTTGTCTGGTTGGAGACTGCCAAGACGTAACAGGAGGTATTGATCTTACATTCTGATGATAGGCCCAGTTTAGCAGGACATGAACCCATGGACAGACATGTCGGCGGGGGAATGGTGTGTAGAACTAAAATGGTTAGCCACTGGGAGGTCCTTGCTGTTGCAGTGGACAGAGCAAAGGGTTCAACAAAGGGACCCTGTAAATAGAGTGGGCCATCATCTCTTGCTTCCAAATCTATGATGAGATGTTATCAGCCAGCAGCACCTCAAGCTGCTTAGAGTCCCTCTGCCAATTCCCTGTGACCTTACAGGTGCACCTAGGGACCGTGCAGTTGCAAGTCTTGGAGCAATCTTCTTCTCTTTGTACAGGCCCTGGACCTGGTTGGTATTACAAGCACCTCTTTCTCAAAGTTATCAAGTCATGATCTGCCTCTTTGTGTACCCCTGACAGAACAGATGGGTGCTGGACTTGACCACATCTTACCAAAGCCTCAAGGAGAGTCACTGACCTCACACCAACTGCTATCCCTACCCTTGGACAGTTTGATGGGGCAGGGTGAAGAGTTTTATTCTGTCCCTAATTTGTGGTGCCCCTGCCCTGGGACTATTTAATGGGCTAGGGTGACTAAGTGTGCAGTCCATGCCCTGGGGTCATTTGATCCAACAGCCCAGAGGGGACTCTACTGTGTATTCTTCTTTCTTGTTGCTAAACCCGGATTTAGGTTATTCACATTAAAGGATTTCTCTGCTGTGACTAAACCACAAGATAGAATGGATTTATCTGAAACTGGCATTATGAAAATGCCACACATTCAAACAATCCCATGGTAGTGGCACTCATAATGCAAGTGTATTCAGTGTTCCTTAAATCTGGAACATTTGTTTCTCCAGCTGTGCATTCCCAGTCTCCATTGATATCCGTGCAATAAATTTAGTTTTACAGCTGTGTGCTCAAGAGCTGTGAACAAAATACAGTTAGAAACCATTCAGCTACCAGCACCTGAGATTCAGTGACCCATAGGATTTAAAAACAAAGGCAGTTTACAAGACGTGGCATTAAACAACCAATGTTGAGAGCACACAGCCCCTCTACCAACCATGACAGGTTAAGAGAGAGGGTACATACACCTGTACTGGCTACATCTGACTTTGAAGTGACATCACAGGGTTTGCTTTCCCTCATTACAACCTTCTCTTTCTTTAACTAATTAACCCTTCCCTTTAGCAAACAATTGCTGGGGTTATTCAACAGGTCAGGCAGGATCCATGAGTAGAAATGGTCAGCCAACATTTTGAGTTGGGGGCTGATATAGAGACTAAAATGGGAAGGGGTGACATCAAGCTTATCAAGGAGGGAAAAAGAAGGGGGTGGGAGGATGGGGGGTGGGTTTAAGACATGATGGGGTATAGAATGGGAGAGGTGGAGAGACAGGTAGTGGGAGAGCCACTGGGAGGCAGATGGGAGGGGGGTGGAGGTGGGAAAGGTTAGAATGAAAAGAAACGAGGTAGGCTAAAAAGATTCAGGTTTCAGAATTATTGTGAGAATATTTGCCTGATGTTGCATACAACTCTGAGATTCTATTTCCTGTGGGCAAAGGCAGAATTCCTGGTAGTGAAAAGAAACGGTGCTCAAAATACACATGTAAGCAAATAAAGAAATGTAAACAGTCTGTGCAATACAGACAGAAAAATAATCAATAAGGTGCAAAGTCTTAATCAGTCCCTGATTGAGTTTGTTGTTGAGGAGTCTGATGGTTAAGAGGTAGCAGCTGTTCCTGAACTGAGATCTGAGTCTTGTGGCACCCTTTTACAGTTCTTTTATTTGTTTACATGTTTTACACTGTGTACAATTTATTTTTTGCACTACCAATTAGTGGTACTTCTGTATGCCCACAGGAAATAGGAATCTCAGGGTAGCATGAGATGTCATGTATGTACTCAGGTAATAAATCTGAAACCTTTCCTGATGGTAGCAGCGAGAACAGAGCTTGTGCTGGGTAATTTGGATCCTTGATGATTGCTACTGCTCTCTGACGGCAGTGTTCCCTGTAGATGTTCTCGATGGTGGCTGCCTGTGATGCCCTGGGCTGTGTTCACTACCTTTTGCAGGGCTTTATGCTCAGGGGTATTGGTGTCTCCCGTACCAGACCGTGATGCAGCCAGTTAGCTCAGTTTCCACCACACATCTGCAGAAATTTGCCAGTGTTTCCAGAGTCATACCCAACTTCCACAAACTCCTGAGGAACTAGAGACTTTCTTCACAACACCATTAGTGTGTTGGGTCCAGGAAAGATCCTCCATGATAGTGACTCCCAAGAGCTTAAATTTGCTCACCCTCTCTGCCTCTGATCCCCCAACGATCACAGGATCGTACACCTCTAGTTTTCCCTTCCTGGAGTCAGCAATCAGCTCCTTGGTTTTGGTGACATTGTGAGGTTGTTGTTGGTGCACCGTCCAGCCAAGTTTTCAGTCTCCCTCCTGTATCCTGACACATCATCCCCTTTTATACAACTCACTACCATGGTGTCATCAACAAATTTGTAGATGGTGTTGTTGCTGTACCGAGTCACACTGTCAAAGGTGTAAAGTGAGTCGAGCAGGGGGCAGATGGAAGAGATGGAAACAGTAGAACCAGATAGGTGTGGGGGTAGAATATCTAAGAGAAATGGATGTTTATGTCATTGTGCTTATGGTTGTCCAGGAGGAAGATGGTATGTTGCTCCTCAAGTTTACATTTAGTGTCACCCTGGCAATGGATGAGGTTGAGGACAGAGATGCCTGTGTGGGAATGGTGAGGCAAGTTAAAATGGTTGGACCCACAGACAGAGTTCAAAGTTCACATTTACTGTCAGTGTACATGCATGACATCACATGCAACTCTGAGATGCTTTTCCCGAGGGCATGGCAGAGCGCAGGAATCTAACAAAGCAGTTGGCTGATCAATGTAGAGGAGGCCACACCAAGTGCACAAAATGCAGAAGAGTGGGACCCCTCTTTTAATTTCTATTTCACCCGTAAATGTTAGTGTTGTGCCCTCCCAAAACAGAGACCTATAATGGCTTAGTATTTATGCATTGTGTTCAGGATTGCTTTTTGCAGCGATATGTTGAGATGCCAACTAGAGGGAGAGTGGTGTTAAATCTGTTGTTTGGGAATGCAATGGGGCAGGTGACGGAGGTGAGCGTTGGAGAGAACTTCAGATCCAGTGATCGTGGGTCCATTAGCTTTAGCTTAATGATGGAAAGGGATAGGTCAGATCTGAGGTTGAAGGTCTTCGAGTGGGGAAGGCCAGATTTGGAGAAATGAGAAGGGATTTGCAGAGAGTTGTATGGGCTGATATTTTTGCCGGAAAGGATATAGAGGAAGTTTGGGGGGAATTTAGGGGTGAGATTTTGAGAGTATAGGATCTTTATGTTCCAGTCCAGACGAGGGAGCCGTGGTTTTCTGGTGAAATTAAGAAGTTTGTTTGGGACAAGAGGGAGGCCTATACTAAATATAAAAAAACAAAGGATCGAGGAGATATATGGTCGTTACTTAGATTGCAGGAAGAACCTTAGAAAGGCAAAAAGAAGGTATAAGGTATCCATAGCTAATAAGCTGAAGGTGAATCCTAAAGGTTTTTACAGATGTGTGAACAGTAAAAGGAGGGTTAAGGATAGAGTAGGTCCACTGGATGATGGGACCGGTGGACTATGTGAGGAACCGTATGAGATTGGAGAAATATTGAACAATTTTTTCTCGTCTGTATTCACGAGGGAAAGGGACATTGGGCTCTATGAGATAAGTGAGGCAAAGGGCTTAGTTATGGAGAGAATAGGGATTAGTAAAGTGAGGGTTTTGGAGCTTCTTGGGTCAATTAAGGTGCATAAGTCTCCTGGTCATGATGGGATTTTTACCAGGACTTTAAGGGAGGTCAGGGAACAAATAGCGGGGGCACTGACCGTGATTTTTCAAAGATCACTGGAAGAGGGGGTGGTACCACAGGATTGGAGAGTTGCAAATGTAGTTCAGTTGTTCAAAAAAGGCAGTAGGTGCAGGCCAAGTAATTATCAGCCAGTAAGTTTGACTTTGGTGGTGGGGAAGGTTAAGGAGGGTATTCTTCGGGATAGTATATACACATATCTGGATAGGCAGGGATTGATTAGTGGCACCCAGCATGGGTTTGTAAAAGGAAAGTCATGTTTGATGAACCTTGTTGAGTTTTTTGAGGAAGTGACAAAAAAGGTGGATGAAGGAAGGGCGGTTGATGTGATCTATTTGGATTTTAGTAAGGCTTTTGATAAGGTTCCGCATGGAAGGTTAATAAGGAAGGTTCAGTCACTAGGAATTAGTAGAGAGATTGTGACATGGGTTCAGAGGTGGCTGGGAGAAAGCCAGCAGAGAGTCTTGGTGGACAACTGTCTGTCAGGTTGAAAGCCTGTGGCAAGCGGGATGCCTCAGGGATCGGTGCTGGGTCCCTTGTTGTTTATCATTTATATTAATGATTTAGAGGAAGATGTGGTTAACTAGGTAAGCAAATATGCGGATGATACGAAAATAGGGGGAGTGGTGGATAGTGAGGTAGATTTTCTTGGATTACAGAAGGATTTGGTTTGTTTGGAAGAGTGGGCTGAAAGATGGAATTCAATGTAGACAAGTGTGAGGTGTTGCATTTTGGTAAAAATAACTAGAAAAGGACATATACAGTTAAGGGGAGGGCATTGAGGTACGCAGAGGAGCAGAGGGACCTGGGGGTTATGGTACAGTGTTCACTGAAGGTGGATTCCCATGTAGACAGGGTGGATAAGAAGGCATATGGTATGCTGGCCTTCATAGATCATAGTATAGAGTATAGGAGCTGGGAGGTGATGCTGCAGCTGTTTAAGGCATTGGTGAGGCCAGGTTTAGAATACTGTGCTCACTTCTGGTCTCCAAATTATGGAAAGGATATAGATAAGGTGGAGAGGGTGCAGAGAAGGTTTACAAGGATGTGGATTACAGGGAGAGATTAAGGAGACTGGGACTTTATTCATTGGAATGTAGATGACTGAAAGGGGACTTGATAGAGGTATTTAAAATTATGAAAGCAATAGATAGACTAGACATAAACAGCTCTTTCCCCTGAGGGCAGGGGAGGTTGGAACAAGAGCCCATGAGTTAAGGGTAAGGGGGAAAAACTTTAGGAGAAATATTAGAGGTGGCTTTTTCACTCAGCGAGTGGTGGCAGAATGGAATTAACTTCTGAATGAGATAATTCCGGGAGGGTCCCTTCTATCATTTAAGAGAAGGTTGGATGTGTACATGGAGGTGAGGGTGTTGGAGGGTTATTGGCAGAGAGCAGGAGGGTTGAGCTAGTGGCGTTGTTCTAGTGAACCGGTGTGGACTCGATAGGCCGACGTGGCCTGTTTCCGCTCTGTAAATGGTTATATGGTTATATTTAAATCATTTCAACCAGGTAAAGAAATAAATCTTACATGAGAGGGTCAATGCCTGGAATGGCACATGGGCTTCAAGTTCAGTAGCTGTTAAGTTTGTAAAATATTGGAGTGTGAATCTTTACCTCCTGTACAAATTCAGCCTTACGTTTACCTCTCACCATAACACCTCCAATGTTCAATCCCCATTGGAATCCCCCCATTCCAATAACAACAGGTCAGGCAGCGCCTATGGAAAGAGGAACGGTTAAGATTTCAGGACTCTGGACCCTTTTTCTAAAGTAAGGGAGAGAGAAAGCAAATTTGCATGAATTCACAGAGAATCTCATTTCCTGTGGCTGTCTTATTTTAAAAATTAGACATATAGTGAGGTAATAGGACCTTCCGGTCATTCAGTTGCCCATTCAGAGCCACTCTTCAGCGCTTGACGTCCTGTTTTGCGGAAACTGCCAAAATGTTTGGCCTGGAAGTCAGCCTGAAGAAAACTGAGGTCCTCCATCAGCCAGCTCCCCACCATGACTACCAGCACCCCCCACATCTCCATCGGGAACACAAAACTCAAAACGGTCAACCAGTTTACCTATCTCGGCTGCACCATTTCATCAGATTCAAGGATCGACAACAAGATAGACAACAGACTCGCCAAGGCAAATAGCGCCTTTGGAAGACTACACAAAAGAGTCTGGAAAAACAACCAACTGAAAAACCTCACAAAGATAAGCGTATACAGAGCCGTTGTCATACCCACACTCCTGTTCGGCTCCGAATAATGGGTCCTCTACCGGCGTCACCTACGGCTCCTAGAACGCTTCCACCAGCGTTGTCTCCGCTCCATCCTCAACATTCATTGGAGCGCTTTCATCCCTAACGTCGAAGTACTCGAGATGGCAGAGGTCGACAGCATCGAGTCCACGCTGCTGAAGATTCAGCTGCGCTGGGTGGGTCACGTCTCCAGAATGGAGGACCATCGCCTTCCCAAGATCGTGTTATATGGCGAGCTCTCCACTGGCCACCGTGACAGAGGTGCACCAAAGAAAAGGTACAAGGACTGCCTAAAGAAATCTCATGGTGCCTGCCACATTGACCACCGCCAGTGGGCTGATATCACCTCAAACCGTGCATCTTGGCGCCTCACAGTTTGGCGGGCAGCAACCTCCTTTGAAGAAGACCGCAGAGCCCACCTCACTGACAAAAGGCAAAGGAGGAAAAACCCAACACCCAACCCCAACCAACCAATTTTCCCCTGCAACCGCTGCAACCGTGTCTGCCTGTCCTGCATCGGACTTGTCAGCCACAAACGAGCCTGCAGCTGACGTGGACATTTACCCCCTCCATAAATCTTCGTCCGCGAAGCCAAGCCAAAGAAAGAAAAAGAAAAAAGGACCTTCCGGTCCACGAGCCCATGTCAACCTATTAACCTACAGGTCCACACACTTTTAGAGTGTGAGAGGAAACTGGAGCACCGGGGAAACCCCATGCAGGTCATGGGGAGAATGGACAAACTCCTTACCATTCGGCATCAGATTCGAAGCTGGGTCTCTGTTGTTGGTAATGATTCTGCACTACCCGCTCGTTACCTAAACCCTGCTGCCTACAGTTATTTATCCGTCTTGCCTGGTTTTGCCTGTGCTCGCACAGACTCTGGAATATCCTTCCTCAGTTTGCTCCAGCTGCCACTTGGGGTTGATAATGACTCACTTTCAATGCCAGTTTTGCAGATCCCTAATTAGGATCCTGTCACCACTTTGCTCGTTCCTCTGTGGCCCGGACTCTCTTTTGAACCTACCTTTGAGCGAACTTTTGGCTAGGTCCTAGTTTCTAGGTTTCTTGCCCCTTTTCTAAAGTGGGCCTCCTGTACTCAGCGCCACTCAATTTCCCAAGACTATTACAGGGGTCCGTAAATGACCATTCCTTTCCATTCAATCGGAATGGAGATTTGATTAACTGTGTGTAAGGAGTTTGTACATTCTCCCTGTGATCACTTGGGATTTTTTCTGGTTGCTCCAGTTTCCTCCCACCCTCCAAAAACAGTGCTTGTAGGTTAATTGGTGTATTTGGGTAACGCAGGATTGTGGGCTGGAAGGGCCTATTACTGTGGGTGCACCTCATGACCAATCCTGTTTGGAAATTTATTCTCAACAAATTGTTCCATTATTTAATGGTTGTTCTACAACCCCTTTAAGGGCCCGTAGTGCTATTATGAATAGTGTTACAATTCCATTATTAAAGAATGAGGGTTTTTTTTTACTCTGTTAATGGGCAGAGCACATTGAATTATTCATGGTTCACCATCACTGTACACTCTCAGGGAATGTTAACTATGCCACCACCATAAATGAGAGTCTTGTGAAGATAATCCATGGCAATATTCTGCGGCAGCATCATATGGATATTTAAGACCATAAGTCATAGGAGCAGATGAAGGCCATTCAGCCCATCGAGTCTGCCCTGCCATTTCATCATGAGCTGATCCATTTCCCCACCCAGCCCCACTGCCCGGCCTTCTCCCCATAACCTTTGACGCCCTGGCTAATCGAGAACCTGTCCATCTCTGCCTTAAATGCACCCAATGACTCGGCCTTCAACACACCCGTGGCACCAAATTCCACAGATTTATCTCCCTCTGGCTGAAGAAATTCCTCCGTATCTCTGTTCTAAGCGGACCCCCTTCAAGCCTTTGACACCCACTTTGATGTGGGAATGATCCCAGATGACTCAAAACGTTGTCTAGCTGAGCTTTCAGAATGATATGAGAGAACCTGGAAATGCCCTCTGATTGCATCCAGCTCCAAGGGAAAAGTGATGTTTTGACCAAAAATATTCTGATTGAAAAGCAAAAAACTGCAGATGTGAAAATCTGAAATAAAAATTGAACAATGGCAATGCAGAGGTGGAACAGCTTGTTTTAAGTCAAGTTGGAAAGAACCAGGGGGCATCTGCAGGACTGAGAAAAAGAGGTGAATGTAAAGACAGGGATTCTCTATCTTTGCTTTGCTCCACTTACCTCCAGGAAAGGTTCGAAGGCAGATGGATTGCTGGAATATGCTCCAGCTTCCATCCATCTAGGGGGGTTCACTTCATGATGGAGTGTAGTCGCTCCACTTCCTCCATAAAAGGAATGCTGTTGAAAGTGGCTGTAATGGGAAGGCTGACAGAACTGATGCTGGTGCTAGCTGGGGGAGGCCGAAGGCTTGTGTTAGCTGGGGGAGGCCGAAGGCTTGTGCTAGCTGGGGGAGGCCGAAGGCTTGTGCTAGCTGGGGGAGGCTGAAGGCTTGTGCTAGCTGGGGGAGGCCGAAAGCTTGTGCTAGCTGGGGGAGGCCGAAGGCTTGTGTTAGCTGGGGGAGGCTGAAGGCTTGTGCTAGCTGGGGGAGGCCGAAGGCTTGTGCATTGTAGCTGATCTGCCCGAAAGAGGTGTAATTAGAGGCTGATGAAGAATAGAGGGGCGTAAAGTACTGTATAGGACATAGAACAATACAGCACAGGACAGGCCCTTCAGCCCTTGATGTTGTGCCAACCCATATATCCCTTCCTAACAAAAAATCATAGGTGGATCTTAAATATGAAGGGTGGGGAGTAAGGGGAGGTTTAGATATTGGCGATGGAATATGAGCTGGGGGAGTTTGCTGAAAGATGAGGCAGGGTAGTGGGAAGAAAGGAGGAGGTGATCCAAGTGGAACACCAGGACACTCGGTATGATAATAGATGGGGAGGAGGGCTGTGAAACATTGGGAGTAATTGGAGGTGTCCAGGGATTGGGTAAGGAGGTGGGCTAGCGGGCATCCTGGAGCACAGGACCTGTGGAGTATAGGAGAGCTTTTGGGACCAGTGATGGGTGGACATACATAATGAATAACCTGGCTGGAGACAAACTGGAAGATGAAGCTTGAAGCCACATGAAACAAGATGTCAGTGAAGACACGCCCAGTGGAATGAAACCTGGCTGGGTCCCACAACCATGTATCTCTGCACTTCAGAATACTCCAGACGGTTGTATTCACTCGAGGACATCTCCTGTCACGAGAAGACCAACAAGTTTTGGACAGACCTAAGGTATGATCATTCAAGCCGTCAAGTCTGAGTAACATCCTGGTGAACCTCCTCTGCAACTTTTCCAACTTGCACTGGAATGTTCTGGTGCTCCATTTGATTAGAAGTACAATATACAGATGCCATGGAAATCTGATGCCCAGGTACATCAAATACACAGTTATGCGTGGCTCCGCTAGCATAATGGGTAGCTCAACACTATTACAGCGCCACCAGCCTGGGGTTATACATTGTCTGCATGGGTTTTCCCTGGATGCTCTGGTTTCTTCCCACATTCCAAAGACATTTGGTGTATTTGAGCAGAGTGGGCTCATGGACCAGAAGGGCCTGTTTCTGTGTTGTGTCTCTAACTTAAATTCAAATTATTAAAATTAACACCTCAGAAGAGAAAAGAAAATAATAACTATTTAGTTGGTTATGGAGCAATAAAAATGTGCCATGTAAGTTGTACTGCGTCAAAAGTGAGGTTACTGTGGGGAGTTCATTATTATGATAGCTGTTGGAAAGAAACAATTCCTAAACCTGGGGGTGATGTACATCGATAATGCTTCTCTATTTCTAAACCCAATTCTCAGTAAGGCCCAACATTTCTTACTTAACTACTTGCTGCAACTGTCTGCTAACTTTAGACACCTCGACATTTCATTCTTCTGAAGTCTCTCTCCATTTCAATAATAATCTGTATTTAGATCTCTTACTGAGTTCCACAGCTTCACACTTCCCCACATTAAACTCCATTTGCCAAGTTTCCACCCACTCCCTCACTATCTATAGCCTGATAGTCTTTAAATATCTTCACATTTGAGACCATGAATCACAAAGTTATCAGGAAGGTTCAACAAGTGCTAAAGAAGGCAAACAACATTTTGACCTTTATTACAAAGAAGCTGGAGTTTCTATATAGGACCTTTTTCTGAAATTTGTACCGCGGGTATTGGGGAGGCTTCACTTGGAATACAAGCATAGTTTTGGTCCCCTTACCTACCAAAAAGGATATCGTAGCACTGAAGGCAGCTCTAAGGGGATTCACCTGACTAATTCGTAGGCTGAGAGGGTAACTTTATGTAAAGTTTGGATTGGTTCTTCCTGGTATTCTGAAGAATGAAAGGTGACTTTATTCACATATACATTTTTGTAAATGCTATAAACAAGAGGCCTCATTTCCTCAATCCCTCCTCATATAAAAAGTCCAGCTATCCCATAAGGTCATCTGCTGAAAATTTATTACATTCTCTCATTCACGGATATATCTTGATTTAGGTAAAGAGACCAACATTGTATACAATGTTCCAGATGTGATCTCGCTGAAGCCATACAGTTGTAATAAGGCATCTTTAAATATTCACAAAAGGCCAACATACCTTTTGCCTCTCTTACAACTAACCACATGTCAACTTTCAAGGACATTTCTTAATCTCTCAACCAATCTTACATTTTTCCACACTGGATTCAATCTGCCACGTGTTGCATTCAGTGAACTTCCCAAAACCCTTTTCCGAACACTACTCACAACAATAGACAATAGGTGCTGGAGTCGTCCATTTGGCCCATCGAGCCAGCACTGCCATTCATTTAGATCATGGCTGATCTTCCACTATCAATTCCCTGTCCCTGCCTTCTCCCCATAGCCCTTAATCCCCCTGTCCACATGAACCTTATCTAACTCCCTCTTGAATTTATCCAGAGAACCTGCCTCTTCCACCCACTGTGGCAAAGCATTCCACAGACCAACAACACTCTGGGTAAAAAAAAAATCTTCTCACCTCTGTCCAAAGGGCCTTGTCTGTATTCTTAAACTATGGCCTCTAATCCTAGACTCCTCCAGCATCAGGAACATATGAACAGTTCCTATCGTGTCCAACCCCTTAATAATCTTATATACCTCAATCATATCTCCCCTCATCCTTCTAAATTCCAACCCTAGTTTATCCAACCTTTCAGCATACATCAATCCCGCTATCCCGGGCCCTAACCTTGTGAATCTATGCTGTACTCCGTCAATAGTGAGAATGTCCTTCCGCAAATTAGGAGACCAGAACTAGATACAGTACTCCAGGTGTGGTCTCACCAGGGCCCTGTACAACTGCAGAAGGACATCTTTACTCCTATACTCCAGTCCCCTTTTCAAGAAGACCAACATGCTATTTGCCTTTTTCACAGCTTGTGGAACCTGCATGCTAGCTCACAGTTTTGTGTCATCACTGAACTAGAGTAGATTACCCTTGGTCCCTTGGCCTAACATTGTGAACAACTGGGAATCTCATGCACTGACCTCTGTGGTACTGCAGTAGTCACAACCTGCTAAAGACCTATTTAGGTCCACTTTCTACTCTTAGCTAGGGTGATGTTCATTGACAACATCTAGAATTGTTTTCCCTTTTCAACTGGATACTCGTTCTCCAGCATCACAACCTGGTTTGGTCATTCACGTGTCCAGGAATACATAAGCCAGCAAACATAGCTAAGTCCATCCCATCTATTGTAGACATTTATGAGAAGCCACAAGACATAGGAACAAAAATAAGCCATTCAGCCCATCAGGTCCACTGTCATTTAATGATCCACTTTCCCACTCATTCCCACTGCCCGGCCTTCTCCCTATAACCTTTGATGCCCTGGCTATCAAGAACCTATTAATCTCTGTCTTAAATACATGCAAAATACAGGCCACTAACATTAACAAAGGACAGCCAACCAGAGTATGATCCCTGTATTCTGATTCTCTACTTTCTGCCAATCAGCCAATGCTCTACCCACGCTAGTATGAACCCTTTTATACCATGGGCTCTTTTGTTAAGTACCGTCATGTACGGCACCTTGTCAAAGGCCTTCTGAAAATCCAAATACACAGCATTCACTGCATCTCCTTTATCTCGCCTGCTTGCGACCTTTTCGAAGAATTCCAATAGGTTAGTCAATAAGATTTTCCCTCAAGGAAACCATGTTGGATTTGGTCTATCTTGTCATGAGCCTCAAAGTTCTCCATAACCTCAACATCTTCCCAACCACCGACATCTGGCTAACCACCCTATAATTTCCTTTCTGCTTCCTCCTTCCCTTCTTGAATAGTGGAGTGGCATTTGCAGTTTTCCTGTCCTCCGGGACCATACCAGAATCTTTGGATTCCTGAAAGCTCATTACCAATCCCTAGTCAATCTCTACCGCGACTTCTTTCAGAACCCAAGCTTGCAATCCATCTGGTTTGGGGGACTTATCCACCCTTCAACCTTCTCTCTTGAAAATAATAACTACTCTAACTTCCCTTCCCTGATACCCTTTGACATCTGGCACACTGCTAATATCTTCCACAGTAAAGAGGAACCTGTTTAGTTCCTCTGCCATCTCCTTGTTTTCTCCTGCACCATTTGCTAATGGTTCTTTACACCCCTCTCACCTCTTTCTCTCTTTATCTACTTGAAGAAGCTTTAGGTATCCCCTGATATTATTTGCCAGCCTACATTCATTCTTCATCTTTTCCCTCTGCAACTTCCCAGTCCTCTATCTTCCCACTAATTTTTCCCTCTTTGTATGCCTTCTCTTTTGTTTTTATGTTGGCTTTTCCCTTGTCAGCCACAGTTTTGACATTTTTCCAGTTGAATATTTTCTAATTTTTGGAATTTATCCTGCTCCTTTCTCATTTCTTGCAGAAACTCTTTTCCCAATGCCTCTCTCATGCCACTGTAATTCCTTTTACTCCCAATGACATGTCTGACTTCAGTTTCTCCTTGTTAAATTTTAAATTGAACTCAATCATATTGTGATCCCTGCCTCCTAATGGTTCCTTGACTTGAATGACCAAACCAGGTTGTGATGCTGGAGAACGAGTATCCAGTTGAAAAGGGAAAACAATTCTAATCATCTCAGGTGCATTACACAACACCAAATCCAGTAAAGCTGATCCCTTGATTAGTCATCAACGAGCTGCTCTAAAAAGCCATCTCATAGGCTTTCTACAAATTATCTCTCTTGAGATCCCATCCCATCCTGGTTTTACCAATCGATTTGCTTGTTAAAATCCCCCATGACCACCACAACATTGCCCTTCTGACACGCCTTTTCTATTTGCTGTTGTAATTTGTTGTTCACATCCTGGCTACTGTTTGGAGGTCTGCAAATAACTGCCAATAGTGTCTTTTTACCTTTGCCATCTTTCAAAACTTATTTTACAATGATTCTATATCTTCTGATCCCATGTCCACCATTTTCTAATAATCTAATGTTCCTTACCAACAGAGCCACACCATCCTCTCTGCTCACCTGCCTATCCTTTAGCCATGACTCTGTCAGAACCTCAACATTATACCTGTCGATGTGTAAATGTACTGCCCTCTAAGTGAAAAGAACCTTCTCACATCCACTCTGTCCATACCTCTCGTAATTTTGTAACCTCTATCAAATCTCCCCTCATTCTTCTTTGCTCCAGGGAAAAAAGTTCTAACCTGTAATTCAACTCCTGAAGACTGGGCAAATCTTCTCTGCACTCTTTCAATCTTATTGATATCCTTCCTGTAGTTTGGCGACCAGAACTGCACACAATACTCCAAATTTGACCTCACAATGTCTTGTACAACCTCACCATAACATCCCAACTCCTGTACTTAATACTTTGATTGATGAAGATTTCTTCACAACCCAGTCTCACCTGTGATGCCACTTTCAGAGTTCCATGTATCTGTGTTCCCAGATCCCTTTGATCCTCTGCACTCTTCAGTGCCCTACCATTTACTGTGTATGTCCTACCTTGGTTTGTCCTTCCAAAATGCAACACCTCACACTTTTCTGCATTAAATTCCATCTACCACTTATTTGCCCATTTTCCCAGTTGGCCCAGATCCCTCTGCAAGCTTTGAAAGCCTTCCTTGCTGTCCACAACACCTCCAATCTTAGGTTCGACAGCAAATTTGCTGATCCAATTTATCACGTTATCATCCAGATCATTGATATAGACAACAAACAACAAGGGCCCCATCACTGATCCCTGAGGCAGACCACTAGTCACAGGCCTCCAGTCTGACAAGCAATTTTCCACTACCGCTCCATGTCTTCTCCCATTCAGCCAATTTTGAATCCAGTTTACAATCACTTCATGTGAATTGGGAAAGGCTGTGGCTGTCACATGACAGCACTGTCCGTGACTTAGTCGGAGGACACATCAAGTGCCAATCAAGGATTGGTTCCACCCCACCCATTAGTGCTTACTTTGCTGTTGGTTTCATGTAAATTACCTGGACTGGACTTTCCAGCCTGCCTGTACTTGTACCCTGCTAACAATCTGGGCTGGACCCTCCAGCACTATAAAGGCGCCATGTGCTGTTTGTTCTCTCTTTTTTTCCAGTTTTTGACTACCCTGCTTCACTCCAGGATTGTGTGTGTGTGTGTATTTTGTTCCCACATTATTTTCCCCAGTTTCGTTATTAATTGTCAGCTATTTCTTTCCCACGACTGCTGTGAAGTGTGTGTGTGTGTGTGTGTGTGTGTGTGTGTGTGTGGGGGGGGGGGGGTGGGTGTGCTGCATCAGTTACCACCATTTTCCATACTTGCCTTCTGTAAATAAATCCTTCCTTACTTAAATTGTGTTCAGAGTCCTTGCCTTTGAGACCTACCAAACCTGTTTCCTCACTCATAACGCCGTGGATACCTAGTTTCTGAACTAGCCTCCCATGTGGGACCTTGTCAAAGGCCATGCAGACAGCATCCACAGCCTTCCCTTCATCTATTTTCTTGGTAACCTCGAAAAACTCTTAGATTCATTTAACATGACCTTCCACACACAAAGCCATATTGACTATCTTTAATCAGCCCTAGGCTGTCCAAATACTTGTATATCTGATCACTCAGAACACCTTCCAATAATTGACGACTGACGTCAGGCTCACCAGCCTGTAATTTCCTGGCTTATTCTGGAGCCTTTTTTAAACAACGGAACAACATGAGCCACCCTCCAATCCTTCAGCACCTCACCTATGTATATGAATGTTTTAAATATTTTTGCCAAGGCCCCTACAATTTCTACACTCATCTCCCTCAAGGTTTGAAGGAATACCATGCCAGGCCTGGGTGATTTATCTACCTTTATTTGCTGTAAGACAGCAAACACCTCCTCCTCTTTAATCTCCAGATGTTTCATGACCTCACTGCTTGTTCCCCTTCCTTGTACACCATGCCAATTTCCTGAGTTAATACTGATGCAAAAAAACTTTAAGATCTCCCCATGTTGTGAGGCTTCACACTTTGATCCTCTAGGGGACCAATTTTGTTCCTTACTATCCTTATACTCTTAATGTACTTGTAGAAACCCTTTGAGTTTACCTTCACATTATCTGGCAAAACAACCTCATGTCTTCTTTTTCCCTTCCTAGTTTCCTTCTTAAGTATTTTCTTACATTTTCTATGTTCTTTTAGTACTTTATTTGCTTCTTGTTACCTATACCTGCTATACACCTTTCTCTTCTTAACCAGATCGCCAATATCCCTTGAAAACCAAGGTTCCTGGTTTGCCTTTAATCCTGATGGGAACATGCAGACTCTGCTCTCTCAAAATTTTGCCTTTGAAGGCCTTCCACTTACCGAACACATCCTTGCTAGAAAACAACTTATCCCAATCCACTCTTCCCAGATCCTTTCTCATTTCCACAAAATTGGCCTTTCTCCAATTTACAATCTCAACTCGAGGACCAGACCTATCCTTATCCATAATTAACTTGAAACTAATGACCTTATGGTCACTGGACTAAAAATGTTTGCCTACCCATACTTCTGCCCTGTCTGATTCCCTAATAGGAAATCAAGTATTGCATCCTCTCTCATTGGTACCTCAATGTATTGATTTAGAAAACGTTCCTGAACACATTTCACAAACTCCAACCCATCCATCCCTTTTACAGTATGGGAGTCCCAGTCAATATGTGGAAAGTTAAAATCCTCTACTATCACAACTTCCTGTTTCTTACACTGGTCTCCTATCTCTCTAAGGATTTGCTCCTCCAATTCTCTCTGACTATTGGGCAGTCTATAATACAACCCTATCAGTGTGGTCACACCTTCCTCATTCCTTAGCTCCACCCATATGGCCTCTGTTGACGAGCCTTCTGGGCTGTCCTGTCTAAGCACAGCTGTGATATTTTCCCTGACTGGCAGTGCCACTCCTCCCCCTTTCATCCTTCCCCCTCTATCATGACTAAAACAATGGATCCCTGGAACATTGAGCTACCAGTCCTGTCCTCCTGCAACCAAGTTCACTAATAGTAATAATGTCATAATTCTATGCGGAAATCCATGCCCTAAGCTTATCTGCCTTTCCAACAATCCTTCTTTCATTGAAATAATTACACCTGAGAACATTTCTATCACTTACAAACCTTTGATTTCTGTCTATACATGCAGTCCTCATGAGGTCTTTATCCTTCTCCTCCTCCTCCTCACTATTTACTGTAATGCTCTGGTTCCCATCCCCCTACAAATCTAGTTTAAACCCCCCAGAGCAGCACTAGCAAACCTACCTGCAAGGATATTTGTCCCCCTCCAGTTTAGATGAAAAGGTTCCAATGGTCCAGAAACCTGAAGCCCTCCCTCCTACACCATGTCTTCTAACCTCATTAGCATGTGGCATGGGCAGCAATCCTGAGATCACTACCCTGGAGGTCCTGTCCTTCTACCTAGTGCCTAACTCCCTGAACTTTCCTTTCAGGACCTCCTCATGCTTTCTACCCATGTCATTTGGTCCTTACATGGACCATGAAGTCTGGCTGCTCACCCTCCCTCCTGAGGATGCTGTGAACTTGATCTGAGGTATCTCGAACCCTGGCACCAGGGAGGCAACATGCCACTCAGGATATTCGATCTCCTCCACAGAACTTCTCGACTGTCCCATTAACGAAGTTTGGTGTCACCTGATCCCACCTCTGCCTGGGTCAGAAGATTGTAGGTTCAGGTCCCCATCCCAGAGATTAGTGCCCAAAATCCAGTCCCAGACTACAATGTGGTGGAACTACAGCTGTGTTACAAGATTGAAGATATAGTCCCTTAAAAGTAAATTAAATGTTCCCCTTCTTCAATCGATGTGAAAGATAATGTGGTAGTACATGACTGACCATTTGTGCACATGGATTTTGGCCGACCTGCTGAGTTCTTCCAGAATTTTTTGTTTGCTCTAGATATCATGCCCAACTCTTCAACAATGAAACACTAGCCCTTGAATTTTATCTCTTTTAGAATCTTTCTATGCATATATTTTTTTGCACACCTTACAACAGTGATCACCCTTTAATACAGGGGTCCCCGAACCTTTTAGACCATCGACCCCTTCGTGGAATCTTTGATCCCTCACCAACCCCAACCCCAAGACGTGGAATTCTTGGGGTGTTGGCAGTGCCAGATGAAGGGGGTGTGGTGTGGTGGTAGCGGTGCTGGGGGGAGGGTGGCAGCAGTGTTAGACACCTACCTCTTTCTTCTCCATTCCGTCAGTCCTTCACTTTCTTCTTATTAAGAGCCAAAGCCAAATACAACATGGTTCCTACCAAGACCAGCTCTCACGAGAGGTTGGGTACCCCTGCCATAGGCACTATTTTCCATAGACACGCCCCTGCTTTTGACCACCAATCGACTCAGCTGCTGCCATTTAACGACCCCCCTGGCATTTATTAACCCCCAGGGGTTGATATTGACCACTTTGGTGAACCCTGCTTTATAATTTCCATGTTGAGCATTACACTGCTCTAAACTACACTGGTTTTCATACCATTTGGAACTGCTCTCACTAGGCACTTTTAAGCTGCAGCACTTGGTAACCCTCCTGGGACCCAGGTGCGATTACTGGAGCAAAAGTGCTTCCAGCACCTTTTAAGCTGCAGGGGGATCAACCCATTAAATCGCCAACCCAGCGATTTAAGGGGGATCATGCCCCTGCAATGACGTGTTGAATGATGTGCCACACACTTACCAGAAGTACTACCGGAAGTGATGAATTGAAGTCCAAATGGCGAATGGGAATGAACTTCAGATGCTGGCTAATCAACAACTGTTGTGACCACCGCGGTCAGGCGAATGCTGCAGTCATTGGAGGAGCACATTTCAGTAGATGCAGCCCAGTGATGCACACACGCAAGCACTGACATCACTAGAAAACCAGGTCGGCCATTTTCATTTTCAAGGCGCCGGAGGACGCATCCTGGTTAGGTTTAACTGGGTTCCCTGACTATCTCTGAGGTAGATCAGGGACCCGGTTGGATTAGGACCAAGCTGACCAGGTTGGACCCTTTCAAGCTGTCATGTGAGTGAGGCGCTAACCAGGCAAATTGGCCGGTTAACCCGATTTTACATGGCAGCTTGAGAAGGCCAAGTTTCTGAGTCAGCTCAACTCTGATGTCTCCTGCACAACATATAGAGTTCTCAAACTCAATAATTTAAAAAAAAACATCCTGATTGATTGTTATACACTCTTTACTCGGATCTTTGACTGGTATTAATCAGTGTCATATTTGAACCATGGCCAAAGTTTAATGCAGAAGCTAATTTCAGTTCTGCAGCCCTGAATGGCAGGTCACAAGGGTTTAATCCTTTGATCAGTATACTAATAACACCAAATTCAGCAACTCTCCCGCCTGAATCTTCCAATTGGAAATGTTAATAGGTCACCCATTAATTAAGATCTTCATTAAATGTTCTGATTAGCATAAACAATTCAAAATCAAGTAAAACACTGAACTAAAGCCTTGAAGGAACCTAAAAAGGGCACGCTGAGATTAAAGTTAACACAAGCCTCAATCTGACTAATTCTGCCAATTAATTAGAATTCATCTTTTCTAAATGGACATCTCATTCAAACAGCAGAGTGAAATAAAGAGTTGGGTTGAGTCTTCCCTGGAAGGGAGTGTGGGTGACGTATATAGATTCAGAGTCCATACACTTGCAGTCTTTAGAACACCATTATGTAGTACAATTCTTCATTTCCCCCACACTTAAACCTTTAAGGACCTTAATGAAGAAATTGCTTCAGTCTGCAACTCAATTAAATGCTTTCAGGAACCACAGAGTGCAGTTCATCGCAATTCCCCTTCCCCAAATGTTTTTAACAGCTCCCTCGGGGTACTACTGTAAAATTCACACAGCAATAGTAAAATAATTCTCGTCAATTCTGAATATTGGGGATTTTGCCTCAGGTTTGAGTGAAAGTGTTCCCTTCTGACACAAAGGTTTCACTCCCAATTCCAGATTATCTTGGTGGACTAGAACAGGTCTCATCCAACCTGAGTCATAAGTCCCTTCTATTGACTATAAAGATGGAGATTCTTCACCCTTACGTCGCAGAACTTACCATCATAAATGGTCCATAAGCAGCTCCAAGGCAGAGACTACGATCCATCCTCAACCAAGTCTCATTAATGTACTGCAACTGCAAGGGGAGGGCTGATGACGTCGTGTTGACGCCATCAGCCCGCGACCCGGGACCAAGTAGAAGATGGGCCCACTACCTACCGATTGAATACTACATATATATTCCAATAGTCCTCCGCTCAGTTTGGACTTAGAGCCAGCAACCTGAGAATATCCCCAACTCAATATCAAACATGGAGACAAGGGCAGAGCTGGTGGGGTTGCGATGAGTGATGTCGCCAACTCTCCACGCTCACATTCACATCTGAAAATAATGTTCAAGACTTGCCAAGTGGAAAAAAATAATGTTTAAGGCAAAATTGAAGAATTAAATATAGAACCTGGATACACAATATAAAGGAGAGAGGAGATGTGAGGGGAAAGAATGAGGATTACAGGCAATGAGGAGAGGAGGCAGAGGTTGAATGGAGCAGGTGCCAGGGGAAGGTAGAATCGAGTAGTAGAAACCAGGACATGAACTGGCACATTGTATCAAATTGTTGAGCACTTTATGCTGGCCACACACATTCTTCAACCTCCTTCCCTCGTTTTCCCTCTCTCCCTTCTCCCCAGTTCTTCCCTTGTTCTTGGTGCCCCACCCCTCTCTCTCCCTCCCCTCTTACATCCTCTCCCATTCCCATCTCTCCACACCGCTTTTCTCTCTCTCTCTCCCCCTCTCTTCTCATTGCCCCACTTTCTCTTTGCTGTGCACCTTGGTGTCTGATCGAGAGAAAAGGAAGGAGTAAGTGAACCAGAGACGAAGGGAAGGGAAAGACAGGTGTGGAGAATGCAGACAGATGGAGGAGCACAGCAAGAGCCAACGATGGAAGCACAGAGATGGAGAAACGAGAACAAATCGGGATGGGAAACACACGGTGAAAAGTAAGTGTTAGGCAGAAACAGAGACTTGCTCAAACTTTAGTTAGAAAGAATGATCTTGGGCGAAAAGATATCACAGATACTTCCCTGAATAGGGGGTGATCCATGGGCAGGGTGTGGGGGACACACCGATGATAAAACTCCAACCACAGTTTCTTATTTCAATTGGTGTCAGGTGCCACAGTGATAACTAATACTGGAGTCTCTGGGATCTGAGTGTCTGGCAGAGTGGGCAGAAGAATGATCAATAGCTGTCTTCGTTACCCATAATTCTCTATACAGCTGGAACTGCCGTGCGTTCACCAGACTGGTCCAGCTGCATGGGGGATTATCGGTAGTGAAGACAGTTATTGCTCAGCGCATATGGCGAAGCAGTGATGCTACTGCACCACTTGCCCTACCTCCTTATGTTCCGGAGAATGCGACAAGACACTGCTCCGCATTAAAGCAATGCTGGAGCAGTCTTTTAGGGCTGCTTCATAAAAAGGTACATTCAAATTTTTCTCCGTGGATGGAGCGGCCTCAAAGCGGAGACCCGCCATGAAAACTCCTAGTGGGAGTAGGCCCTATTGGCCAATTCATAAATGCAAACCAGTTGCTATTTAGGGCTGTCCCATTTGCTTGATTTGATTCTTCTAAACCCTTCTTATCCATACATTTGTCCAAATGTCTTTTGAACCTCAGGTGTTCGGGGGCAGTGAATGCGATGTTGAGCATTAGAGGGCCAGAGTATGAAACTTCGGGCGTTGGGTCAGAGCAGAGAACCTCATGTGTTGGGGCAGAGCACAGAATCTCGGGCACTCTCCAGTCAGATGGCATTGATATTGAATTTTCAGCTTTCTGTCGATCTGCTCTCCTCTATCCCCCTTTGCCTCCCCCTCCCCTTCCAGCTCTCCTCTCCTTTTTTCTATTCAGCCAGCCACCCCTCCTCCCCTTGATTGCTGCTGTCCCCTCCCTCCCTTCTCCACCTATCATCTCCTGCCTTTGTGACCACAGCCTCCCTCCCTTCTCTTTTGTTCAGATGCCTGGCGACTTTTTTCCATACCTTGATGAAATGCTCAAGTCTGAAAAGTCAGTTATGTATTTTCGCCTTTGGATAGGCCGGGTCTTTATTCCGTAAATGCAGGAGATAGAGGGGTGACCTTATGGAGGTTTATAAAATCATGAGGGGAGCATGGATAAAATTAATGCTTAATCTTTGTCCCAGGGTAGATTAATTTAAAAAAAATTAAACATACAGCTTGGTAACAGGCCCTTATGGCCTATGAATCCGTGCCACCCAAATTACACCCCATTAACCCTGGTAAATTTTTGAAGGGTGGGGAGGAAACTGGAGGCCCCAGAGAAAACCCACGTGGACGCGTGGAGAACATACAAACTCCTTACAGACAGTGCGGGACTCAAACCCAGATCCGATCCTGATCTCTGGTGCTGTAAAGGCATTGTGCTAACCGCTACACCAACCCTAAGTCTAGACATGCAATGTCGGAATCTCGACCTCTCTGGCCAGACTTTTAAATACCTGTTTTTTAACCCTTTGTTTTCAAGTTTAAACTTTTAAAATTTTAGTTTAAAGTATTAAGGAATTATTATGGCCACTAATGGTAAAAAGACTAAACCTCAAGTTCAAAAGAAGATACATTTTCGAAGTGCTGAAGATCTGGGGCCTAGACGACTTGAAACAGCCCCAGGCTCAATTTCTTCATTACCTAAATCCCAAAGATCGCCTATGGGGGCTGAAAAAAAACTTATTGCTCACAAAATAAAGGATGGCGCTGGAATTACCTGTTCTCCGGAAGAAGGTGCGTGTTCCCAAGAAGTGGACCCCGATTTGGAAAGCCTTTCGATTTCAATGGAGGGAGCACGCAGGCGGACGACTCCATTGTTGGAAATGCATCAGGTAGCATTTCAATCTGAAGAAATCGTTTTTCTTCACGAATTGATGAGAAAACAACAAGATACGGGGGGAGACCAGCAGCGACCCCCTGAGGAAGTCGGGGTGCCGTCGCTGGGAGTCCAGACCCGCAGTAAAACTTTTAAAAGAGAGCAAAAATTTCAAGTGAGAGGGTAGAGATTTAAGAGGGGGCCACGGGGCAAAGATTTCACTGAGATGATGGTCCTTATCTGGAGTGACCTGCCAGAGGAAACTATAGAAGGGGATGCTATTTTAAGGTTCAAAAGGCACAAATTTATGAAACGGGCTTTGAAAGGATATGGAACTAACCCAGAATGCCAACTTGGATGAGTTAGACAGAAGGCTCTGTTCTGTGCTGAATGGCCTTTTGCTTTCCATGGATGCTGCATGATCTACTGAGTTCTTCCAACACGTTTGAGCGGTGAGAAGTGGTTGTGACCTTCCTGAGGTACTCCTCCAATCTTCGTGTCCAGCAACACTTTGATCTATCTGCAGGTCATTGGTCTGATTGCACGTCAATAGAAAACCTTTGTGAGTGAAGTTTTAACAATACACGGATGAAATCGAGAACGCATTGATAGGAAGACATTTGCATGGACATTTCCAATTCAAGATTCCTTTTTTGGCATATAATAGTACAGAACATGTAATATTACATAAAATTGCCTCCTGTCTTCCGAAAGGTAGACAAGGAGTTTCCATTAGTTGCCCGGTATCCCTTACAGTAGGACAGAAACAGAAGCAAAAGAGAGTCTCTTCGCCATCATTGAGTGTCTGCGGATTTGCCTCCAGTCCTCCCACAGTCTCTGCAGCCGCACAGACTTCCATTCAATCCATCAAGCTATGGATCCAAACCTTCAACGCAATCGGGAAGCCTCCAGCACCCAAGGCCCTTCAGGAGCCCTTCTTGCCCTCAGCGCCCTCTCAAATCCTGGCTCCGATAAATGATTCCCATGATCCAGTCTCCAGCAACCCACAGCCTGTACGAGTCCCTGTGAAATGATATGAAATTTCCACCATCAATTCCTTGTTTAAGTCTCAGCTGAAGAGAGTTTCTGGTTGGGAATTTGACCACACAGCTAGATTAATTCCCAATAAACGTTGGACTATCTCATGAGCATCAAATCTTTGTACTGGGGAGAAGAACTATCCAGCAGTTCTGGGATCAGTCCCTCTGCTTTTCATGAGTTGGTGCTGGTTGGTTGAAGCAGGTATCACAGTACACCTGTGTTCAATGTGCGTACAAAGTCCAGTTGGGAGCAGTTGGCCATCCAGCACTAAGCTGATGAGTTAGAAAAGCAACTAAAATGAATTGCGTAACATGTGGCTCAAAATTCCATCTGCCTTTTGCTTTCTCTGGATGCTGCATGACCTGTTGAGTTCCTCCAGAATTTTTGTGTATTATACTAACACCCGGATACTCTCTTATCCTCCAGTTCAAGTTAGTGAAGTTAAACCAAAATAAATCTACAGATGCTGGGATCAGGTGCAGTATACAGAAGTGCAGGAGAAACTGAGCAGGTCCCGCAGCATCCGCAGGAAGTAAAGGGCAACCAAAGTGCCAAGCCTGAGCCCAATTGCCGATGAAGGGCCCAGGCCTGAAACGTTGGTTACCTTTTACTTCTTGTGGAAGCTGTGCAACCTGCTGAGTTTCTCCAGCATGTTTGTGAATTGCACTCAAGTCACTGACAACTGTGCTATCTGAAGTACGAGTTTTGATATTATACCCAGATATAACCATGTCCCCGAAGGTATGCATCACATTATCCATCTTACCAGCCTTTGTCCCAGTGTTTGCAAGGAGGAGACCACTTAGATTCAGAATGTGATGGTGTTTTTGGAGATTCCCTGGATTCTGGAAATGTTGCTGTAGATTGGAAGGTCTCAAAAGATGGTTCCCCTGAATCAACTCGTCAGGCTGGTTGAGTTTCCAACGTGGTAAAAGCGCACAGGAAATCATGGAACTGTTCAGAAAAATAAACATGATGTGATGAAGGGAAAGAAGTGCCTGTGAAATTTAATAGACTCGAGAAGGACAGATGGTTGATTAAAAAGTTGGAATTATTTCTTTTTTTCCAGGTTGAAAGGTTTTTGCAGGGATTTGCATTAGCTCCTGTATGAATATTTCCTAACTAATGAGACAGATGAAAGGATTTAGGTTTCTAATTATGTTAAGTGGATGATTAGGCTGCAAGAAAGTACCAGGTGTCTGCACAATGACAAAAATTGGTGGAGTGAGTTCACCTGTAGGGAGAGGGAGGTTGGAGAGCAAGCATAGGGAAAGGGTGTTCATAGTCAACTGTAGGGAGCATGAGTCAGTGGGCAAATATAGGTAGAGGGAGGCCATCAGGTAACTGTAGGGAGAGGGAGGTCACTAACTTTCTGTAGGGCAAGAAAGATCATTGAGTGACTGCTGAGCAGAAGATGGTAAGCGACTGGGAGAAAGGTTGGTGAGTGATGAGAGGTTGGCAAGTGACCATACAGAGCAGAAGGTTGGTGAGCGACTGTAGGTAATGGGAGGTCACTGAGTGATCATATTGAAGCGACAATTGGTGTACAATGGTTAAGATAGGTGAACAGTATTAAAGACTGCATAGCTTTTGTTTTGCAGGGGTGGTGCAGAGGGTGGGCCTTGGATTCCTGGGCCCTTGGATTCCTGGGCCCTTGGATTCCTGGGCCCTTGGATTCCTGGGCCCTTGGATTCCTGGGCCCTTGGATTCCTGGGCCCTTGGATTCCTGGGCCCTTGGATTCCTGGGCCCTTGGATTCCTGGGCCCTTGGATTCCTGGGCCCTTGGATTCCTGGGCCCTTGGATTCCTGGGCCCTTGGATTCCTGGGCCCTTGGATTCCTGGGCCCTTGGATTCCTGGGCCCTTGGATTCCTGGGCCCTTGGATTCCTGGGCCCTTGGATTCCTGGGCCCTTGGGACTAGTTTGTGGGGTGGAGGGTGCTTTTCTGCCTTGGCACTACAGTTCAACAGCTAACGTACTTATGGGGATGTGTAAATTAATTTGGCACCATGACTAAGCGTATGTTGAATGGGGAGGTGGAAGAAAAGGTGACAAAACTGCACAAAGAGCTGGGAGATGAACAGCACTGAGGGGGGAGGGGTGGAGAGGACCATTGTTGATGGAGCTTTTAACCAAGGTCTACAGTGCACAAAGCAAACCAGAAAGCAGTGTTGCAGGCACTCTAAATTACATGATACTGTGAGGTTCTGGCAATAACAGAGTTAGCTGTAGGACAACTGCAGGTTGTAAGTATTCCTAATAGAAGCCATTCAGGAAGGGAAGCGAGGTATGGAGGGTGATAATGTTGAATAAGAACAATCTACTTGGTCCAAAATCCAGACTCTTCTGATTGACCCAGGCCTTTTCCTCTGTGTGAATAAAGTTAGTGGAACTCAGTGGGTCAGGTCTTGGAGAGAGATGGTCAGTCAATGTTTTGGGGTAGGACCTTCTATCCTCTATCCCTACCACTCTGTTGCTTTCCCAACCTGCAACCAGACAGCTTATAACCATCGTGTACCACACAGTTCGATGCTGAACTTCCCATCACTTTTCCTCTTGGTCATCAAAGGTTTTTGTGTCCAGATCAGTTATAATGGCTTCTTCAGGCCGTGCGCTGTGTTCAAGGAACAGCGCCTTGATTATCTGGAGACTTTGTTGATGCTGGTCCAACCTCATATCCTTCTATCCCTCAACATGTGAATTCTGGTCACTCTTCACATAACTGGGTACAAAATGTAAGCTGGCATCTAACACATCCTTCTCTGCCATTTCCGCCATCTACTATGTGATCCCACCACTAGACACATATTCTCCTCTTCGCCTTCCACAGGGACTGCTTCCTCTGTGCCTCCCTTGTCCAATCCTCTCTCCCTACCAATCATCCCCTTGATACTTAACCCTGCAACAGCAGGAGCTGCTCCACTTTTGCTCACACCTCCTCCCTCACCACCATTAGGGGCCCCAAACAGTCCTTCCAAATGAAGCAGCGTTTCACTTGTGAATCTGCAGGGGTTGTCTACTGCATCCAGTGCTCCTGTTGTGGTCTCTTCTACATCGGAGAGACTGGGAGATCGCTTTGTTGAGCACCTTGGCTCTGCCTGTTGCAATAGCATAAATCTCCCAGTGGCCACCTGTTTCAATTCTCCATCCCATTCCCTTGCTGACATGTCTGTCCATGGTCTCACGCACTGCCAGACTGAGACCAAATTGGAGGAACAACAGCTCATCTTCCAACTGGGAATCCTCCAACCAGATGGTGTTAATAGCAACTTCTCTGGCTTTTGTTAAAACCCCTATTGCCTTTCCCTATCTCTATCCCTCTGTTCTGTCTCCTTTTGCACAAACATGATAAATTCTTCCTTTCTCCCTTATATCCAATGAATTCATTTTTTTGGTGTGGATTCCTCCCTCATTGTTTAAATCCAGAGACTTTCTGAGATTTCCTGCTTCTCACTCATTCTGCTTATTCCTTGAAGAGGGGCTCAGGCCGAAACGTTGGCAATGTATGTTTATCTCCCGTAGACACTGAAACAAAAACGTCTGCGTTCTTCCGGCATTTTGGTGTGTTTTTACTACAACCACAGCATCTGCAGACTTTCGTGATTCTCCCTGCAATCTGTGTTGTTTGCTTCCCAATGCTGCCCAATGGGTAAATGATGGAAATGTTGCTGCCACCTCCGCCCATGTTCAGTCCCCTCTACTATAGGTGCCTGCTGCCACCTAGTGTTCTAGGCTAGGAACTGCAACAATCTGAACTACTCCAACACTCTGATCAATGGTGGTGCAGCTCCAGCGATCTGAGTTCGATGGTGACTAGTTCACTGTTGTCTGTGCAGATCTTGCATGTCCGATGACCATGTGGGTTTCCTCCAGCTATTCCAGTTTTCTTTTATACTCCAAAGGTGTGTGCATTGGTAGAGACAACACAGGAAAATGGTCTTCAGCCCAATTCTTCCCTGCTCACCAAGTTGCTCATGTCTGGACCATATCCCTCCAAACCTTTCCGATATCCATCCACCTGCCTGGATGCTTTTTAAATAAATTATATCCACTTTCACAGCATCCTCTGGCAGCTCATTCCCTATGCAAAAATTTGTCCCTCAGGTCCCCTTTAAAGCTTTCCTTGCTCACCTTAAATTTAGACTCCTCTACCCTGGGAAAAATAGCTATTTAGCTTTACTACACCCCTCAGGACTGTATAAAGTGACACCTCAGCCTCATAGATCAGGGAATAAAACTGCCAATCGTATAACCCCAACCTTCCAGTGTGAGTAAAATGCTCATGAAGCTTTTCTGCATCCTTTCCAGTTTTATAGTTAATTTATTTTTATGGCTCTTCATCCCATAGGATGATGGTTCCTCTCAGTCAGTTTGTGGGGTTTGATACGAGGATACCCCTCTCCTCAGAAAGGAACAGCATGTGCGTGAATGGATTTAGGTGAGTTGTACCAGTCCAGACTCACCCTCTCAACATCCCCTCCCGGATCCAGCGACATGGTGAGGTCCATGGTGGGGGAAGTTCTGTTGCAGTGAATGGCCAGGCCAAACTTCTTTTTTTTTTGAAAACTTTATTTAAAGACTTTCATCAAAATACAGTTAAACATAACAAAGAAAAGTGAAGAACAAATTTTTATATAAAAAAACCCCACCCACCCTCCCACCCCTTTAGCCAGATCGCTTAAGAGGAGCCAGATATAAAAACAATGCAGTTAATATAAAGAATATCTCAAAATATTTCCAAATTTATATACTCCAAATAAGGAAAGCACTTTTTAACAAAAAACAAATAATTATCATGTAAATTACATGTAATTTTTTCCATAATAATACGTTCTCAATTCATTATGCCAGCGTGTTATATTAATCTCCACATTATCTTTCCAAGTACTAGCCACACATTTTTGTGCTACAGACAGAACTAGACGTACAAATTTTGAAATTTATCCAATCCCAGTCTTTTCAAAGAGACCATATAACCCAACAAAAAATCGATGGGTCAAATGGCAATTTAATGTTAAATAATTTTTCTAAAACCAATCTAATTCCTTCCCAAAACAGTTGTACAATAACACAAGACCAGACAGCATGTAAAAAAGTTCCAATACATAGTCTGCATCAAAAACAAGAGTCCGAATTACTAAACCCATATTTTAAAAATTTCTCTGGAGTCAAATAAAACAGATGCAAAAAATTATAATTAACCATTCCATATCGCACATTCGTCACTTTAGTTACACTATCAGGGCACGTAGCCTCCCAATTATCTTCAGAAAAATATAAGTTAAATCACTTTCCCATTTAAGATTAGATTTCTCCCAATCCGGTTTATCCATCACATCTTGTAACAATTGGTACATATCTGAAATATAGCCTTTCTTAGGTACAGAAGAAATCAAAGACTCATATTTCATCAACATGGGTAAATTCATCTCTTTACCATAATTATCTTTCATCAAAACTCTAAGTTGATAATACACAAATAAGGAGTTGACAGATATATCAAATTTCTCCCTCAGTTGGTTAAAGGAAAGAAACTGGCCTTCTTCAAAACTATCTTAATACCCTTAGAATTCCATCTCTTTAAATGATTATTGAACATTGAAAAGGGAATAAGTTGGTTATGATATAAGAGGGTTTGGACTGATAATTTACCCTTTGATCCTAAAACCATATTTCATTTAACCCATATCCTTAACAAATGTTTTAGTACCGGCATATTATATTCCCACAATAAATTCCCATTCTACTTAAATATAAACTGGTGTATCTCAACTTCAGATATACAAGCCATTTCCACCTTTGCCCAACTCGGAGAATGGTCCATAACCATCAATCCACTAACAAATTTCAACTGAGCTACTGTTAGGTCTGCTTTGTTCATGAATGAGTGAGACAAACACCAGGCTGAGTCGAAATCAGGGTTCTTTGTTCTTTATTACCGGATTGTAACACTTGCGACTAAACATGTTAGTCGGAGAATGCATTCTGCCGTTATCAGCAAAATGGTGATTTTTTATACCCTTGGATATGTGCTTAGAACATCATCATATCATTACTTGTCCAATGACTAAAACTGTTGCTATCCTTTCCCTGCTAGCTTCCTGCCTCTCAATCCATCAATGTCTCTCTTATCTTGTAAGTACAAGGATGCATTTACATCTTGTTACAGCCCTGTACAGGGCAGGGTAACTCCTTACACATTCCCATCTCATGATGTTTTACCTTACACTACTTCATAATAATTTTGAAAATGAAGTAACTGCAATCCACCTAATGCATATTTCCATGTAAGTTTATGCAAAGCTACTTGTGTTAATTTTCCCTTCCATAAAAACTCCCACACTGCTTTATTCAGATCCCGAAAAAACCCTTTGAAAGTAAACATGGTATCGACTGAAACAAATAATGAATTCGAGAAAAAATATTCATTTTAATGCAATTTACTCAACCAAATAATGTTAACAGCAGATGTTTCCATTTAGTCCAATCCATTTTAAAACAACATAATTTAATTTATATTTATTTATATAAAGATTGATAATCTTCATTTACTACCACCCCTAAATATTTAATTCTATCTGACCACTTTAATTTTATAATACTTTTACATTCTGAATAATCTCCATCCCCAACTCGCAATATTTCACTCTCATCCCAATTTACTTTATATCCAGATAACTCCCCAAATTTTAACAAACAATCGTAAATATTTCAAAAATTGTTCCGGTTCTGTCAAATATTCCAACACATCGTCTGCAAACAAATTAATCTTGTATTCATCATCCACAATTTTCATTCCTTTAATCTTATCATTCTGTTCATATTGTCTGAGCTAACGGTTCGATAGCCAATGCAAATAAGGCTGGTGACCTTGTCGAGTCAATCGCATTAATTTAAATGGTAAAGAAATATGGCCATTTGTCACCACCCCAGCAATTGGGTTTGTATATAAAGCCTTAACCCAACCAATAAAATAAGGGCCAAAATTAAACTTCTCTAACACCTTAAATTAAAAAATTCCACTCAACCCTATCAAAGGCTTTTACCGCATCCAGCGGTGGTTGGGTTGCTGTCTAAATGGATTGACCAATGTTATCAATCTGAAGATATTATCAGACACATTTCTATTTTTAATAAAACCTGTTTGTTCTATATGTATCAACTGAGGTAAATATTTGGAAAGTCTATTTGCTAACACCTTCACTATAATTTTATAATCTACATTTAATAAGGAAATAGGCCTATACGAAGACACTTTCAACGAGTCCCTACCTTTCTTAGGAATCACACTAATTATAGCACTTGAACAAGATTCTGGTAACAACTGCTCCTCAGTTACTTGCTGCAATACATCTCCAAATATAGAAGATAAATCTTCATAAAATACTTTATAGAATTCAACTGAGAATCCATCATCTCCTGGCGACTTTCCATTCGGCATCTCCTGTATAGCCTCTTTAATCTCAAAATCTGTGAATGGAGCTTCCAATTCTTTAACCTCGTTCTCCCCTAAAACAGGTAAATTTAATTTAGATAAATAAGATTCAATAGAACCAACGTCCTGCTTTCCCTCAGAAGTATATAATTTCTGGTAAAATGAATAATACTGGTCATTAATTTCCTGAGGTTCATGGGTAACCGTTGAATTCTTTGTCACAGCATTAATAGTTTGGAATGTCTGTTCTGTTTTTACCTAGTACCTTATGAGCTCTCTCACCCAATTCATAATAACGTTGCTTAGATCATTAAATCAAATGCTCATACTGATAAGTTTGTAATGTATTATAATGTAATTTCAACTTTGTTAAAACAACTTTTTTATTTTCTGTAACATCTTTCTGTAAATCCTTTTCCAACTCAGTAATTTTTTTTCCAATGTTAAACTTTCCGACACATATTGCTTTTTAACTTTTGTAGTATAACTAATAATTTGCCCTCGTAAATATGCTTTCAAAGCATCCCAGAGTATAAAATTACTACGTACTGAATTGGCATTCTCAGCCAAAAACAAAGTAATCTGCTCCTTAATAAAAGTAATAAACTTTGGTTTCTTCAGTAACATTGTATTGAACCTCCATCTGTAAGACGATTGCACCACTTCTGGACTTACACAGGAGAAAAATAACATAGAATGGTCCGATATAACCCGACTTTTATATTCAACCTGTAGTGTTCTATCCTGTTAATGTGCCGAAACCAAGAAAAAGTCTGTTTTAGAAAATGAATCATGTTTAGATGAATGAAAAGAAAAGTCTTTCTCTGTAGGGTTCACTCTCCTCCAAACATCAACCAAATTCAAATCTTTCATCAAAGCTCCTATTTGTATTGCCAACTTTGATTTCCTCATACTTTTTGGAGATCTATCCAATAAAGGATCCAAAACGCAGTTAAAATCTCCCCTAACCAGAATATTATTATTGGTCTGATTAAGCAATAAAAAAGCCTCCGACATAAACCATTCATCATCTACATTAGGTGCATAAACACTTAACAAAGTCCATGGTTCAGCAAAAATTTTACAGTTAACCATCTAAACCCTCCCAGCATTTCCCTCAAACGATTCCAATTCAAACGGTAATTTCTTAAAAATTAAAATCGCAACACCCCTCGCCTTATAATTAAAAGAAGAAGAGAACACATGACCAACCCACTCTCCCTCCAATTTCAAATGTTCTTTTTCGGTCAAATGTGTTTCTTGCAAGAAAGCAATATCAACTTTCATTTTTCTTTTATAAGCCAAAACTCGTTTGCGTTTAATTGGGTTATTCAAACCCTGGACATTAAAAGTTTCAAAATTCAAATTAGACATTTCTTAATCTAATAATATATTCCACTACTATAAAATAATGCTCCCCTTCTAATTCCCTTAATATTCTAATTCCCCCCTATATAAAAACTCCAAAAAAAAGAAAAGAAAAAAAAAATCCCAAAACAAACTACTAAAGGGTAGTAGTCCCCTAAAATTCTGGGTGTGGTAAAACCCACTAGTGGCAGGTGACTAAAGGTCTCAGTGTCATCCACCCCCACCCAGACTTTCACACAGTACTTTGACAAAAACAGTCAACCCAGTGATTCCAGTCCCAGTGATTGTTCCAGGTCCTCAATATCAAGAAGACTTTGCGTCAATTCAACTCTTTTCCCATTCTTTCCGTGTTTTCCATTCTTCCCATTTACCCTCCTCTTAGGTGACAATAGTGGTGATCGTCCATTTCCTCGTAAATCTGGCAATGAATTAGCAAAGATTAATGCATCATGGTCATTTTCAAAGAATTGAGATTGAAAGTTCCCATAAAAACTTTCAACACAGCAGGTTAACAAAAGGCAAATTTATATCCCTTTTGCCACAATACATCTTAAGCTGAATTAAATTCTCGGCGCCTTCTAAAAATTTCTTGACTCAAATCTGCATCAAAAAACACCCTGTTATTCTGGACCATCATTGTAGCCTGGTTTTGCCATGCCTTCTGCACCACCATTCGCAATATCATTTCTCTATCCTGATATTTCAAACACCGAATTGGCCTGGAAACGGTTTCTTCCTTAATGCTCTGTGTGCCTGATCTAACACCAGACCATCCAGAAGAATTCCTTGCCCAACACCTCAGGAATCCATTTCTTAAAAAACTTTACTGGATCAGAACCTTCTATATCTCCTGGAAGACCTACTATTTTTACATTATTTCTTCACCTTTGATTTTCTAATGAATTAATCTTCTTTAATAATTCCTTCTTCCAAAATTCCCAATCCACGAACGAATCCTCCACTTTTTCTCTATTACGCTCCACTTGATTCTTACATTCAAAAAAAGCTTCTTCAATCTTTTTTAAATGATCTTGTACAGTATCCACTGATTTTATACATCTACTAACATCACTTTTAACTACAGTAATATCTTACTTCATAAAAGTCATTTCTTACACATAGTATTCATTTTAGTTTTCACTTCCATAAATCCTTGAGTCATCTAAGTAGACATCTGCATTGACATTTTTTTCCATTTGATGAGCAATCCCTTCCAAGATTGTAAACAAAGAATCCAGTCCAGGTTCCATCAGCTCCTTTTGAGGCCTACCTTCTCTGATGTCAGGCCCCATTTCTTCCTGTGTAAATTCCAATAAAGTTGAACTCTCTTCCTCCTCAAACGCAGTAGGTCCTCTTCCGGTGCGGCTGCGAGTTTGGACACCCGATGACAGCGTGCTGACCTCGTCAGCCTGCCATCGCTCGGGCTCCCCCACAGCCCACACCTTATCCAATAATTCACGGACCCGCGATGCACCACGTATGCCCGGCAGAACCACCGACCACGCAGGTACGGCTTCCAATGCTACACTGCGCACCCCTGGACCACTAGGCAATGTTGTGGGCTCGCGGGTCTGTCCTCGCTCGGCCGATTTGCCCATGCACCCAGACTCACGGGTGCACGAGTCAGAACCGGCCAAGCTCGTCGCTGAACTGGCGCCATCTTGTGGATGCGCGATTGGCACCAGCGTAATACTTAACAGAGCAGGAGTCCTCTGAGACTTGGGGGCTCCAATCGATAACTCTGTGGCTTCAACTTGATAGGTAGGCCTCAATTCTTCAACACTTTTGTAAGTAGTTTCTTTTGCAATTGAGCTTTTGATTTTTTTACGTTTGCAGCTATTTCAATCCTTCACTATTCCAAAATATGTAGATACTATTTTTAACCACTTTTACAAGTTTTAAAGTAGGGTATTTAGAAGTCTAACTGGGGGAAAGGTGGAACCACACGTCTTCCCTCTATGCCATCTTGCCACGCCCCCCTGGCCTGGCCAAACTTCGATGCAAGGATGCCCTTTCCACACTTCATGGCACGTTTGCTCGACGGCTGTTGATTCCACGAGAGGGTTCATCCACCCTTTGACAAGTCTTGTTTTTCATCCTGCAGGGTATCCAGCCACCCTCCTCACCAGGCAAGCCTGGTGGGGGAATCAATTTAGACACCGACCATCCACCCATGTGACAGGTAGTACTGGGTTACATCGTACCAGTAGCATTCCGATGAGTGACCTGAGCTATAATTAGCCCCTAGTGTGTAGCGGAGTGGTGAAATCTGACAGTTGATGAGAATGTGAGAATAAAATGGGATTAGTTTAAATGGTCGTTTTTTTGGCTAGGTGGGGAGCATCCACGCTGAATGTGTCCCTGTAAATGGAATGTTATCTTTTGTTGAAAACAACTGATATTGGAAGTGTCTGTGAATTCTCGTTCTACACAGCATAGAACGTTACAGCACAGTGCACGGCGTTGAGCTGACCGATATAAACCTACATCTATATCTTCCCTACCTCATACTCAACCCTTTTCTTGTATCATCTGCTAAGAGGCTTTTAAATGTCCCTATAGTACCAGCTTCCACCACTACCCCTGACAATGCATTTCAGGCCCCACTACTCCTGATGTCTCCCCTAAACTTTCCTCCCCTCACCTTATAGGGATGTGCTCAGGTATTTGCTGATGTAACCCAGGAAAACATGCTAGCTGCCCACCCTATCTAAACCCCTCATGATCTTGTTAAGTCACCTCTCATCCTTCTTCACTCCAAAGGGAGAAGCCCTAGGTCTGCTAACCTGGCCTCATTCTCCAATCCAGGCGACATCAAAGTCTAAGTTCAAATTTATTGTCAGAGTATGTACATTACCAAGGGTATACAAATAACCTTGAATAAAATCTGGACTATGCACTTTAATCACATGTGAATTATTTGATTACAAATGTAAAATTGTGGAGCACAGGATCAAGTAAAGGAAAAAAATGTCTTTACCTGAAACCTTTTGAGGGCCCTGTAGATGACATCACATACAAAACTGAGATTATTTTTCTGAAGGCCAAGCAAAATGTCTAATTACAGGTAAATGTAACTATACACAAGAAGAAAGAAATGTAAATAAACTGTGCAAATCAAGAAAAATAAATATGGTTTTCAGTAATAAATAATGAGCAAAGTGAGAGTCCTTAAATGAGTCTTTGAATCAAACTGTGGAATCTGATGGTGGAGGGGTATCAACGATTCCTTAATTTGGTGATACAAGTCCTGTGGCACCTAATACCTCTTTTCTGATGGCAGAAGCAAGAACACAGCATGTCCTGGGTGGTGTGGATCTTTGATGATTGCTGCTGCTCTCCGATATTCTCCATGGTGGGGAGAGATGTGCCTGTGATGTACTGGGCTGTGTCCACTACCTTTCGCAGAGCTTTCTGCTCAGAGATGTTGCTGCAAATCCAGGCCAATGCAGCCGGTCAGCCCACTTTGTACAACACCTCTTGTAAAAACTAACTTAAAATTAATCAGAGTGAAGCATTTCCCTTAAATGAAATATTACATTTTCACAATTTTTGAATTGGATTCATGATTGCTGTGGAAAACCTCTGGGCCCTTTCCATGCCTGACTCTAAGGTACACAACAGCCTTCATTTCTCTGTTCCCATTAACCAAAGTGTTAGCAACAAGATTATGAGGCTGATTTTCCCTACAAAGGACGTTAGTGGAGATAAGATGGTGGAAATGCTGGAGGTCCTGACCCAGCATTCAGAAGTTACCGAGTTATTGTCCAGAGATCCAGCTTTCCAGTGCTGATGTTTTCTGCTGCCTTGTAGTCAGCTGGTAATGTTCTTCCTGAGAACACGCTGTTTTTCTAAAGTGAAATTTTTTTTTAGGTTTAAAATTAAAAATCAGCATCTGGATAACCCACTGAATCAGAGATGGTCGCTGGGAGTGACAGATGGGTGTGAAATCATTACACCAGGTGGAATTACACTGAAATTTCCTTCACTGGCCACTTTGCCAACCTACACTTGGTGATGTATGGGAAAGGGAGACAAAACTTGATGGTTGGGAGGTCATTTTAAACTTCTGCAATAAAGTGAGTGGCTCTCCTGGCTACAGTGGAGGAGCCATTGACGCTTGATCTAATGGGGTGATTGACTACATTAAATGGCAAATGTAACATTCTGATCATCCAGTTGCTTTGGATATTTGTGGTGCCAGAATTTCCACCCACCCCCTCCAGAATATTGGATATTATTCCTATTTCCCCATAAGCAAGGTTGAGGAAGCTGATATCGGACAGGGTCCTTGACGAAAATAAAGGTAATCAGGAGGGCCAAAAGGGCCATTGCAAGTAGGATTTAATTTATATAAAACCAAGGGGGAATCTTGGAAGAAGGTAGGAGCATTTAGGGGAAATGGGTGTCACATGTGGCCCGAAATGTGAAATTAATAACACCATCACCACATGCTTTACCAGTTTAACATCTCCGTGTCTTTATTTTCCTGCCTCCCTTATTTCATCATCCTGTACCTTCCACCTCCAGTCAGGTTAATACATATCATGCATATTCATTATCATGGCATCCCTCCTTTCACCAGAAATAAACTTTATATCTTTATGTTTAAATGTAAACACTTTAACACTATCAATAGCATTTTTCTGCTTTCTGAACCAACAAAACAACTTCAAATTCAAAACAAAAACAACTTCAAATTCCCTCTTCACAAAATGTAACATAAACATGTTATAACCCAATGTAATATAATAGCTCAACTGTTCTTCTGTAATTATACTAATACAATGCTCACCTCATATGCAAAATCCTTTTTTTTCATTTAATACCAAATAGTCGACTAAACAAAATGCAATTCACACAGCACTCATACATGCACTTTATGATGTATTGATCAAATCACTGTCCAAATGTTCCCATTATCATTTCTCTTCCTTGGTGAGTAACATTACTGCGCTTCATTGAAGCTCATTCCAACTATCACAAACTTTCACTTTCGTGATAATGCAGGCACAATTAGAAGTATGGCACAAAATCTTCATATCGCTTAGGTGGTTTCCTGTCCCGTCTCGGCCTTCCTGAAGTGCTACTGTCGCAACTTGGTTGTTCACCCTCAGCACCGGAAACACTGCTTGCTGCGGCCTCTGGTGTTTCTGGTATTCTGGCCACTTCATCGGGAATGCTGGTAACTACCTCTGGAACATCATCTGGTCCCTCAGGTTGAGCATCTCGTATTGGACTTCCAACCACTTCACTTGGTGTCGCTCTGGATTGGTACTTTTTGACACCAGACACGTTTCTTTTGTACAGGACTCCAGCTGGAGACTTGACTGTCACCATACTGCCGCTTCTGGATACAACCGTGTAGGGTTGATGGTAATAAGGTGTGTCTAGCTTACCACCACTCTCTTGCCTTACAAGAACATTATCTCCAGGCATGATGTCTGAGTTCCTGGCCCCACGTCTCGAGTCTGCATACAGCTTTGCTGCTCCCTTCTTTTCAGCATCGTGGTCCCTCATCTCCTGGTCATCCCTGATTTCCTTTATTTCGGGCATTTTTGTGCAGATTTTCCTCCCAAAAAGTACTTCTGCTGGACTTTTTCCTGTGGTTGCATGAGGCGTTGCCCGATAAACAGCTACATAGGATAGCAATGCTTCTCTCCAGTTCTGTCCTTCTGCATGAGCAATCCGTAATCGTTTTTCGATGGACTGATTTTGTCTCTCAACTTCCCCATTGGCTTGCGGCCATTTAGGAGTTACTTTATGATGGTGGATACCTGTGGTCCTCATGTATTCAGCAAATGTCTCAGAAATGAACTGTGGACCATTGTCAGAGTATAGCGTAACAGGCAATCCATATCTCGCGAAGATCTCTGCCAATGCTTGTATTGTTTTTTCAGTGGTCGTTGACTTCATCACAGAGTACTCATAGTATCTGCTGTAGTAATCTACCACTACCATGATTGTCTCACCAGTTGGTAAAGGTCTGAGAAAGTCAACAGCTACATCGATGCACGGTCCTGTCAGGAGTTGCGTACTCAGGATCGGCTCTGGAGGATTACTCCTACTTGTGAGTTGACACCCATGGCAGGTTTTGACGAATTTCTCTGCGTCTTTATCACAACCTGGCCACCATACTTTACTCCTTTTTTTTTTAACTTTATTTAAGATTTTATAACATAATTAACATATAGGATTACATTTAAAAAAATTAAGAATAAAATAATAAAATTACAATACAATATCAGTAATCTAAATAAACTATACCCTCCCCAATAATTATTACACATTAATAACCCAACTCAAATTAGTCCAACCCCCCTTCCCCCAAAATAAAGAGTGAAGAATTAATAAAGTTAATAATATATGTGAGAAAAAAAATCCACTTACAAAAAAAAAACAAAAACATAATCGATTAAAATACTAACAAAAAGAAAAGTAATTAATACTAAAATATCAGACTTAAAAAACATATTTAAATCAAACTTAAATGCATATATTTAACAAACGGAGTTAAGATGAAACATATATTTAACTCAAACTTAATATAAAAAATTAAAGTTAGTAACATTATCTATCAAAAATTCTTAAACAATAATCAATTCTTAAAAAAATTATAGCATGAAAAAAAAGATGAAAAAAAAACTTTCTCTATTGAGATAAACCTTCACCAAATATCACCTAACTTCACATCTATCATCATATTAGTCACATAAACCACCATCTTAAAACAAAATTCAAACCTCATTAAGCATTGTACAATTCAATTTTAGTACTCTTCCACCATTTTTCCCTTTACTCTTAAATAGTTATCCAATAAAAGCTCCAATACCACATATAAATATCCCCAATCATTACGTTAAAATTCAGATATCCGAATAATAAAAACACATCTACAACGAAATCTATATCTTCAAACAAATGGAGCATAAACCACAAACAAAATCAAGCCTCATTAAAAATTATACAATTCAATTTATAACTTTCACCATTATTCCCTTCGTTCTATAACTAAAATAGCAAAATAATATACAATAGAATTACCACTCCTTTCACCTTAAAGTTAAAGAAAAAATATATTAAAAAAAACTTATCCATCCCATTCACATTTAAATTTCAGATATTTCTTATCTACTGAATAAACTTTACAAAAAAAACCACATCAATTTTTAGTTTTTTAAACTATCAAATACTTTCTTATGCCTTTTTTTATATTTAAACAAAAAAAACCCCTTTCACTCTTTAATCTAATAATACAAAAAAAGGAAAAAAAATGGGTAGGAGGTTAAAAATACCCCCTCCCGTCTAAACCGCGCAATGCGGTAACTCCCCCCAAAAAAAATGGGTGTGAGATAACTCACACGTAGCAGATGACTTTCAGGAAATAGTGCCTATCCAGTTCTCTCCCCCAACTCTCACTTCATCTTAAACTAACATCATCATTATTTAATATCCCTTTTTTTAAAAAAAAACATTAGAAAAAAAAGGACAACTCTTCTTTTAATCAGCTCCAACTGCTGTCACCATTACAACCATTCCTTCTTGGAGCACGGCTCTTTTCTTCCATCTCTTGTCTCCTTAGAGATCGCAGCGGACTATGTCTCTGTTGAAACTGAGTAATTGGCAGCTCTTGAGCAAATGCTATAGCTTCCTTTGGAGAATCAAAGAACTTTGGTTGGCAACCATCTTGAAAAACCTTCAAAACAGTTGGATATCTAAAGGTTGCCTTATAACCTTTCTTCCACAACAACTCTTTAGCAGGATTGAATTCCCGTCGTTGGAACATAACTTCTTGACTCAAATCCGCATAGAAGAAAACTCGATTATTTTGAATCATCAAGGGTGATTTTCTCTGTTGTGCATTTCTAATAGCCACTCGTAAAATTATTTCTCTGTCGTAATAATTCAAGCAACGAACCAAAACAGGTCTTGGACTTTGACCTGAAATAGGTCTTCTACGCAAGGCTCTGTGAGCACGTTCCAGTATTATACCTTCCGGGAAATGTTCTTGACCCAACACCTGCGGAATCCATTCAGTAAAAAATTTTCTTGGGTCTGGTCCCTCCATACCTTCCAGTAAACCAATAATCTTTATATTGTTCCGTCTGGATTGGTTTTCCAAATAATCAATCTTTTTCACCAAATTTTTATTTTGAGTTTGTAAGTCTTCGACCATTTTGGTCACATCAAAAACTTGATCCCGTATTTCGTCTATATCTTCTTGACACGAATTAAATTTATCTCTCACTTCAAGCTTAAAAGCTCCAAACTCAGCCATCTGTTGAGAATGTATTTTCACCAAAGTATTAAACCTAGTACCAAGATCAGTCACAATCTTGGATAATCCCTGCATTGTATAAGATAATTTAGATTCAAGATTCACAAAAATCTTTTCAATTGGAAGAGATTTTGGCTCAACAGATTCCTGTTTCTTCTCCAAAGGATCTTCTATTCCTTCCTTCATTCTGGTTGCCTTCCTTGTAGTATGACTGCGTGTGGAAACCCCAGCCACAGCCTCTCCAGCAATGACTGGAAGACGCTGGCCGGGGTTTTCCCCAGTCCACAATGTATTAAATTCTCCCAGTACATCAAGTTGTATAGGTTCTTGTATCTCAAAAGATGCAGTTTGCAGCGCCACCTCTACAGCTGACAAATGCCTTTAAGTAACTCTTTGTTCTAAAGGCTGTTTGGCGCCCTCTTTAGGGGGCTCTACCGATGTAACATAGAGCTCTACATCCGAACACTGTACCTCTCTCCTGGGATCCATTTCACGCTGAGTCCCGGTGTCTTTCCTGTAGGTAGGCTCCAAAACTTTTGGAAAATGTAGTTTTTTGATGATCTGTTGTCGTTTTTTTTGCTCTTTTCCACCAACTGTACCATCATAAGTTAAATTAACAGCACTGAAATTATCTAAACTTCTAAAGAATTTTAACGGGCATTTCTAGACAAAACAATAAGATAGAGTCAGGAGAGGACTGGAAGGCACATCTGATCTTTACGCCATCTTGCCGCGCCCCCACCATACTTTATTCCTGAGGTTTTGCTTGGTACCAACAATACCTAGGTGTCCTTCAAGAGCTAATGATACGATCTTCAGTCTCAACCTCTGTGGAATCACCAATCTACACCCCCTCAATACACACTGCCTGATCCAACAAAGTTAGTCGCTAATGGGAATATATGCCTTGTGAATGCACTTGTCCCATTGTCCACTTTGGATACATTCTCTAACTTCCATGAGTTCTGAGTCATGTTCGGACTCTCTCTTGACTTCCCTCATTGTCACAGCTCCCGGTGTCAACTGGATAGCTACAAAACGTACAAAACTCTCTGCTTCTGTCCCCAATTCTGACTTGGATTGTGGGCATCCATCTTTCAACAATCTGGACAGCGGATCAGCAATGTTTGCTTTCCCAGCAATGTGGACTACTCTGTACTTGTACGGTTGGAGTCTGAGCACCCATTGTTCTATCCTGGCACACGGTTTGGACCTGGCGGCATAGATCACCTCCAATGGTTTATGGTCTGTGATGAATTCAAATTCAATGCCATACAAATATGTATGGAATCTCTCGCAGGCCCATACAAGTCCGAGTGCTTCTTTCTCTGTCTGAGAATATCTCCTTTCAACATCTGTTAAAGATCTGCTGGCATAGGCAATGATTCTTGGTCCTTCATCATGCGTCTGGACCAACACGGCTCCTAAACCAACAGGACTAGCATCTGCTATGACTTTGGTTGGTGCAGCTGGATCATAATATCCAAGAGTATCGGCATTCGTCAGACTTTGTTTCAGAGCTGTGAATGCTTTCTTCTGCTCAGGGCCAAAATGGAATGGTACACCTTTCCTGGTTAGTTTCCTCAATGGTTCTGCCAGTGTAGCAAAGTTAGGGATGAACTTTGCGCAATAATTGACCAATCCCAAGAACCTCCTCATCTCTGTTGCATTCTGGGTTTCACGTGCATCTGCAACAGCTTTCACCTTGGCATCAGCTGGGTTCAGTCCTTCCCGTGTAAGCCTGTGTCCCATGAAGTCCATCTCTGAGACACCAAACTGGCATTTGTCTCCATTCACGGTAAGGCCTGCCCCCTGTAGTCTGGATAGCACACACCTCAACCGTCTGTCATGCTCTTCCTTTGTAGCTGCATGGACTATGATGTCATCAGAAATGCTGGCAACTCCAGGAATGCCTTGAATCACTCGATGGATTTCGTACTGGTAGATCTCAGGAGCTGCATTGATTCCGAATGATAGTCTCTTGTACCGGTACAATCCACAGTGAGTCACAAATGTTGTCATGTCCCTGGATTCTGGGTCCAGCTCTAATTGATGATAGCCCCATTTTAAATCAATTTTTGAGAACACCTGACTGGTAGTTAACTCCTGAAGTACTTCCTCCACTGTTGGTATGGGGTGTCATTCTCGAATTATAGCTTAATTGGCCATCCTCATATCAACACACAGTCTTATGTCACCATTTGGTTTGGGCACGATCACTACTGGGCTGACCCATTGTGTTGAATGTTCTACAGGTTCAATAATGTCTTGCTCGATCAACTCTTTGATTTTGGCCTCGACTTTCCCACGAAGTCCAAATGGAGTTCTGCGCACTGGTTGCGCCTTGGGTTTGACCGTTTTGTCCACTGGTAGCTTTAGTTGTCGACCTTTTAGCTTTCCTACTCCCTGGAAAACTGCGGGAAATTCTTGCTTCATATTCTCATATGAATGAACTGAATTGACACGAGCTCCAATATGAAGTATTGCCAGGTCTTGCACCGTGCGTCTACTCAGCAATGATTCTCCCCTCTCGTCTATGACAACAAACTCTGCTTCGGTGTACTTGTCACCAGCTTCAACAGTTGCAGTGAAACATCCAATGGTCTGCAATGGCTTGGTTGCTGTGTATGGATACAGTTTCTTTGAACACTTCTTTGATGTACAAATGATATTTTTTCTTTTCAATTTCTCCCATAAATGTCGGTCAATTACATTACTGTCACTGCCTGAGTCTACAATGACCGGAACTGTCACACCACCAATTATCACTGGGACCTTCTCATGATGTACATCAACTGATAGTATTTCTGCCCATCCTGGTTGTCATCATCATCATCACTTTCTGGGTCACCTTCTATATGGCGAATAGTGCCTTTCTTTCCAGGATACTTTCCTTTCCCCCAAGCTTTGCCCTTAGAAGCTGTACTCTTCCCATTCTGGTTTGCATTTGACTTGCTTTTGCACTTCTTTGCAAAGTGGTCCTTACCTCCACACTTTCTACAAACTTTGCCTTTTGCTGGGCAGCATGGGTCTTTTCCAAAATGACCTGTTTCCACATCTGTAACACTCCAAGTCATGTGTCGGTATATTTCTTGGCTGGCTATGGCTATGTGAGAGCCTATTTACTTGTTGACCAACTTTGTCTTTACTGGGCTGGCTTGAGTTGTCTTTCAGTTTCATGGTATGAAATTGCCCCTCAACAACCTCTAATGCAGCAGCCATTGTTAAAGCATTTGTAAGTTTCAACTCACCCCCTTTTTCAAGCAGTCGCCTTCTGAGTTTGTCTGATCTGCAGTGCTGCACAACTTGATCCAATAACTGGTTGTCCAAATCAGCTACCACGTAATTGCATCCCACAGCCAGTTGTCACAATCTCGTCACGTACTGGGCAACCGTTTCTCCATCTTCTTGTTTTGTTTTGCGAAACAAATGGCCTTGAAATGTAGCATTCGGTGTCACCACATAGTGTGCATTCAATGCATCCACGGCTTTCTGGTATTCCTCCTTCCTTCCAGTATTCGAAAGCGTCTTAAAAGTTTCCCGAACTGCGGGTCCTGTGGTGAAGAGAAGTAACGCCCTCCGCTGCGTTTTCTGTTCCGCCGTACTGCTATCAAGAAATAGGCCACGACTGTCGGCGTAGGCTTCAAATTCTTCCAGCCATGCCTTCCACTTCACACTCACAGTGCTTGCATCACCCGTCGGGTCAAAATGAGGAACACCTCGAAGTGCTAGAAATTCAGCTCCTGTGACTGCCATGAAGAAAACCTTCCAGCTCAAAGCCACCAATTCAAAATCCAAAATGTTTATCACATTTAAAATCCAAAATGTTTATCCACGTCGCCAATGTCACATTTGTGGCCCGAAATGTGAAATTAATAACACCATCACCGCGTGCTTTACCAGTTGAACATCTCCGTGTCTTTATTTTCCTGCTTCCCTTATTTCATCATCCTGCACCTTCCAACTCCAGTGCATACCATCTGACTTCCGGTCAGGTTAATACATCTCATGCATATTCATTATCATGACATCGGGCAATGTACTAAACAAGCACTTCGCATCAGAATTCAGCAGGGACTTACAGGATTGCCAGATCAGTGAGGGTATGCTGATATTAAAGGGATGAATTTAGACCACGGTTTTGAAACTGGCCCCCCCCCAAACTCACATTCACTTTAAGTAATCCCTGTGTCATAAGTGCTCTGTGATTAGTAAGGGATTGCTTAAGGTGGTCTGTGAGTGGGAAGGGAAGGTTGAGAATCATTGCTCTAGACCCAATAGTTACTGAAATATTTTGCTTGAGAAAATTGCCCATTTTCTTTGGAGTTATGAAACTGAGTCAATTAGATACGATTAAAAGAGTGGCTTTCAACCCTTTTTCTTTCCACTCACATACCACCTTAATCACAGAGCATTTATGCCGTAGGGATGGGGGGGGGGGCAGTTTGAAAACCACTGGTGTAGGAGCTCCTGAGAATATTAGAGTAAATAAGCCCCTGGAGTTTGATGGGATCTATCCTAGAATACCAAAGAGTGAATTGTAGAGGGTCATAAGACCTCTCCATCGGGAACATAGTCAGAAGTCACCTCACTTGCTAATCGAGCTCAAGCCCTGCCCACAGGTTAGCTCACACGTAGCCATTGGCCTCTTTAATTGCCTCATCGACACCCGGGCTGGACTCTCCAGCTGATGGGAATCTAAAGCCCAGCAGGTGTGAGCCATCTGCTTCTTTCTCTTCTGGGATGAACCCCAGCTCCCTTCTAGATTGTGAGCAGTGGGCGATGCTGGAGTCATTGGTAAGGTGTACACAAAGGGTTGGGAGCTGTGTGTTGTGTTTAGAAATCACTGTCCCTAGTTTAGAGTAGTTACGAGCTATTCCTGCACTGTCTCAAGGACTGATGGGTAACGTAGGTTGTAACTTGATTATAAAGCTTTCCATTATGAGCGGTTGTGAGAGTATCATATGATCTGGTGAGTGTGTGTGCCTTTTATCCCTGGTGCAACTCCCCTATACATGTGAATAAAAACCACCATTCAGCCAGCCTGTGTTCAGACTTGCTTCTCTTAGGACTTGTTGAACTTGTTTCTTCCCTCACAACAAATACTGAGCACAGCAAAATCACAGGGTCTTCATCGAGATCTTTAGCCACAGGAGAGGACCCAGAGAAGTGGAGAATAGCCAAGCTTGTTCCTTTGTGTAGGAATGGCAATAAAGACTCACTGAGAAATTATAGGCCATTGAGACTTGAGTCAGTGGCAGGCAAGTTATTGGAGAAGATTCTTAAAGATGTACTTGCATCTGGAAAAGCAAAGAGATAGTGATAGTTAGTATGGCTTTATATGCTGTCCCTCCAAATGGATGACATTAATATCAACTTCTCTGTCTTTCGATAACCCCCCTCACTTCTTCCCTGTTGCCTTCCCCCAGATTTGTCTCTCCTTTCCCTGTCTCCTTTTGCACAGACCTGATCAATTCTCACCTCTCCTCTTATCATGTCCAATTCACACCTTTTATTGGTCTGGATTCCTCCCTCAGCCAGCATTGTTTGCATCCAGAGATTTCCTGCTTCTCACTTATTCCTTGCAGGCCTGAGGCTGAAATGTTGGCAATGTTTATCTTTGCTTTTTATGGACACTGAAAAGACTGGCTAAGTTCCTCCAACATTTCTGTGTGTTTTCACTACAATCACAGCACTTGTAGAATTTTGTGTTTCACTCATACACTAAGTCATGTCTTACAAACTTGATTCAGTTTTCTGAGGAAGTGATGATCAGTGAGGTAGGGCACTGCATGTGATAGAGCTTTCATCAGATTCCCTCGTGGTTGACTGCAATATAAGATTCAGAAATGAGATCCACTGAGACTTACTAGATTGGATTCAAAATTGATTTGGCCATAGAACACAGAAGGTGTTCCTCAGGGATCAGGGTTTGGACATCTCACTTATGATATACAATACGTTAAGTATCTGGATAGAAATATAGGAAGACTGATTAGTTTGTAAACAACACAAGAATTGATGGGGTTGTGGATAATGAAGAAGGTTGTCAAAGGATTCAGCAAGGTATAAGCTAAAGCAGAAATTGTAGATGGAGTTTAATCTGGACAAGTGTGAGGCTTGGCACTTTGGGAGACGAAATGTAAGGGGAAAGCATATAATAAATAATAGAAGCCTTTGGACCACTGATATACAGCGGGATCTTCAGGTTCAAGCTTCCTGAAAGCTGCAACACAAATGGACAGGGTGATGAAGGCATTCAAAGTACTTTGCTTCATCAGACAGGGTGCTGAGTATAAAAATAAATTGCTAGGTCATGATACAACTGGACGAAACCTTGGTGAAGCCACATTTGGAGTATTCTGTGCATGAGGAGAGATTGGAAAGATGCAGATTGTCTTCTCTGGAGGCATCTGACATGTACATAAGATTATTAGAGGCCATACTAGGATAGTCTTTTCCCCACGATGGATATTAGAAACATTTGAAGGCATAGTTTTAAGGTGAGAGTGGGAAAGCTTAAAGATGTGCAAAGTATTTCTTTTTATAGAGAGGTGGGTGCCTGGAATGCACCATCGGTGGAGAACGTAGAAGCAGATACGATTGGAATCTTTAAGCATTTAGAATAAGAAATACAACCATGTGCAGGTAAACAAGGTGCTTACATTAGATTCATGGTCGGTGCAGGGAGTGGGTCAAAGTTCCTTGTGTTGCACTATCTGGTCATAATATTGCAACACATCATAAATTCACTTTAAAAAAAAACATCTTTGATTAGAGTGTGCGATCCAGGGGGCCCTTTCGAGGGAAATGTGACAAATATCAGTGATAGCCAGAGAACCATTGGAATTTCAAAATGGTTGGAGTTTACTGATAGTTTATTGTCAAACACATTGAACAATGTACATGTGCACTCAAATTCTTACTTACGCAGCTGAGCAGGTACTTCGTTAAAAAAAAGACTATTAAAACTAAAAATCTACAATAATGAAACACAAGTCTGCAGACACTGTAAACTTGAATGAATTAAAGGTTCAATAAATACAAAAATTAGATACTATATTATCCCAGGGCAAAAAAATACTTTCAGTGGTGAACCTGTAGAAGTTGTTGAGGGACATATAAAAATAGAGGTGCTAGTCCACTTTCTTGACCGTGGTCAACATCGTTGGTCACTGGATGTGGTTGCTCCCAAGAGCTTAAAGTGGTCTACTCTCTCCACTTCAGTGCTGTTGGTGGTGTCAGGGATGTGGTCCCTTACCCTCTCTGATCATTGCTGATTACCTTTGTCATCCTAACAAGAGAGAGAAGTTACCTTGGCATCAGGCCACAAGACCGAATCTCTTTCCTGTATTCTATCTCATCAATGTTTGCTATCCAGCCCATTGCTGTGATGGCATCAGCAAATTTGAAGATGGAGTTGGAGTGGTACTCAGCTGTACAATTGATGATGTTAGTATAGAAACTGAGTACACATCCTCAAGGCCCACCACTGTTGGGTGTGATTAGATGTTCCTATCATTTTCAATGATTGGGGTCCATCAAACAGCAAGTTGGCCTAGATCCTAAACTTTGGGATGGGTTTGCCAGGAACTATGATATTGTAGGTGAGGTTGTCCTCACTGTGTGACATTGGTGTTCAGGTGCTCCAGGGCTGAGTGGAGGAGCAGGAAGATGGTGTCTGTTTGAACAATAGACAGTGAAATGAGTCAAGACTGGGTGGAATGAAGAAGATGATAACCATCTCAAAGCACTTCCTGATGGTGGGTTTTGAAAACCTTTCAATGGTGAAAGGTTTTGACAGAGTGGATATAGAGAAGAGGTTTCCCTTGGTTGGTGAATCAAGGATAAGTCTTAAAATTAAAAGTTATCCATTTAAAACAGATGAGAAAAAATGTCAGAGGGTTGTGGATTTGTGGAACTCCTTGCCGCATACACTGGTGGAGGCCTGATCACTGGGAGAGTTTAAGCAGATTGATAAGTATCTAATTGGTCAGGACATTAGGGGATATGGGGAAAAGGCTAGAAATTGGAACTAGGTGTGAGTATAGTTCAGGTTAGGGTAGAGTTGCAGAACAGACTTAATGGGCCAAGTGGCCTTCTTCTGTTCCTTTATCTTGTTACCTTGTGTCAGAGCCACTGATCGATGGTTATTTAGTCCAGTTAATGTGCTTTTACTACTAGTAGGATGGTGACCTTCATGAGACGAGTGGGAACTGCAGCATGCTGTAGGGAGATATCTGTGAATACCGCCACTAGTTGAACTGCACAGGCTCTCAGTGCACAACGCAGGTCTCTGTCTGAGTCATTTGGATTTCAGAGGTTCCTCTCTAGAAAGCTGACTTGATTGCAGCAGCAGTGACCACGGCTACAGGAGTGCATTGAATGGTTGATGTGGACGTCACCTCACTGCTGGGCCCACCACAAATTTGTGGTCGACACTGGTAGGTCAGGCTTGTGTTCTCGCCAAATTTCTACCGCTGTTAATTGATTATGTACATACTTGTACCCACCTTGACAAGGAAGGAATGGTTAATAGCCTTTTACTACCTGGTGGGTTCATCAGGCTGCCACAAAGGGAGGGACGAAGAATGCCTTGTGTTGGAAAGGGAACTCTTTTGTTCCACCAGGAAGACCCCCTTTGCCAAGTGGATCTTTCTCATGTTTGCAACTTGATTTTATTGCATTGCTACAAATATTGTTCGGTAACTGTGGAAGTGTTTAGTCAGTAAATTGAAGCAATTACCTCCAGTAATTCTGCCCTGACTGTTGTAAAATCTTGCCACGAGAAATTACCCCACATTATGGACTGCCTGATGTTAAGTTCAGTCAATGGACTCCACGTTGCAAAAATAAATGAAGAATTATGCAAAGATTTGACGATAGATCAGCAGTTCCACTGCTTCCATCACCCACAAGCAGCAGGAATAGTTGTACATGCGAATAGAAATCGAAATTGGTTAAATTAACAGAGGAAATTGGGCTTAATTGGCTAAAAATGCTAACCCTGGCATTATTTCAGATAATGTGTTCATTTGTCAAGTAATCTCAGGTCCATTTTCACACTGGAATCTACCAACAGGGGAGAACAACTGGTAAAAGAGGTCTAATGGAACTAAAGTTTGGGCGGGGGAGGAGGGTGGTGGAAACATAGAATCCATCAGAGAGATAGGGGTTTAAGGAAGGGCTGAATGGAAAAGGAGATATTCAGCAATGAAGGCAGTGAGAAAGGTGGCAGAGGCAGTCACAGAGCATTGGGAAGTGATGCACAAGAAGGAGAGAGTCGATCTGGAGGCCTGTCACCATGGACAGGAGAGAAGCAAAAAACAGGGAGAGGAGGGGACTGGGAGCTTCCCATGATTTATCTAACACATATATTTTATATATATATATATATATAAAATTCATCATTAATTGAAAAGTAATTGTGGTTTTAAGATTTTTAAATAAAATATTCAATAAATAAATAAATAAATAACTCTAATACAATACGTGGCAAACATATAAAATGGAGAGGTTTGATTTTAAGATCTAGGCAACAATATTATGAGTTGGGGGCAAAGGTCCACAAGGTCTTGTCCTGGCAGGTGAGGGTGAAAGAGGTCTCAAGGATAATTAATCCAATTTAAACGGGGGAAGGCAAGATTTTGTATTAGCCAAAATAAATAAATAAATAAATACATGATACATTTAGTACATTCTATAAAGAAGTGTCACCTCACTGACAAAAGGCAAAGGAGGAAAAACCCAACACCCAACCCCAACCAACCATTTTTGCCCTGCAGCCGCTGCAACCATGTCTGCCTGTCCCGCATCGGACTTGTCAGCCACAAACGAGCCTGCAGCTGACGTGGACTTTTGCCCCCTCCATAAATCTTCGTTCGCGAAGCCAAGCCAAAGAAAGAAGTGTATAAATCAGAATGGGGAGGGGGAGAGACCCTGCTAAAACAGGCTATTTCTTGCTTCCATTGGAACTGCCAAATTTGGATCAGGAGGAGAGAGAGGGACTTGATACCCTCTTTTCTAGAGAAGAGATTGAACCCTCTGAGCACTCTACAGGTGGGTAAATCTCCAGAAGAGGATGGTTTCCTCGCCTAATTTTATAGACAATTTAAGGACCTTTTAAAGTCTCTTCTTATGAAGGTAGTGGAACAGGTAGAAACACATAACCTTCCCGGAGTCTTTTTCAACACCAATTATCACAATGATCTCGAAAAAAGAATCCGTTGAAGCTGCCTCCTATGGCCTATATCACTATTGAATGCAGATTTTAAAATTATAGCAAAAGCACTGGCCAATAGGTTGGCAAAACATTTGGCAAAATTAACAAACCCAGATCAGGCTGGATTTGTTAAAAAAAAAAGGCCATCTGCAGACGATGTAGATAGATTGCTTACTATAATACATCTAGCACAGTCAGGGGTAGACCCAGAAGAGCCATATCCCCGAATGAGGAAAAGGCTTTTGACAGATTGGAGTGGGACTTCCTGTTCAAGGAACTGGAGAAATTTGGTCTGGGACAAACATTGGGTGAGAATACTGTATCATAAACCCCAGGCCAAAATTATTACAAACCGGCAGATGTTTCCAGGGTTCCTGTAGAGTAGATCCAGTAGACAGGGCTGCCCATTGTCCCCAGCACTGTTCATTCTGGCTGTTGAGCCACTGGTAGAAACCACTCAGTGGGATCCAGACAAAAAGGGATTCACGGTGGGCCAGGTGGAACACAAAATCAATCTATTTGCTGACGATTGATAGTGTGTTTGATGATCCCTGGGGAATTATTGGCCAGACTGAGGATCACATTGAGGATTATGGGAAGGTCTCACGGTATAAAGTAAATTTGGACAAAAGCGAGATCATTCCTTTAATGAAAGGGGATTATAGACCCTGCCAAAAGGGTAGTCGATTTAAGTGGCCACAGGAAGGCATTAAATACCTGGGGATAAAAGTGGACAAAGTCTTACACAATGTATGTAAGATAAATTATCTCCCCTTGTTCCAGAAGATTGAAGAGGACTTGGTTAGATGGAGAACACTGCCCATAACATTAGTGGGTAGAGTGAACTGTGATGACAAGACTACAAAATATGTTCAAACATTGCCCATCCCGTTAACCCAGTGCTTCTTTGAGAGGCTCAGTGAGAGTGTCAGGAATTCTGTGCAAGATGGCTATAGACTCCATGGAAAAGTTGACATGGGAATACAATTTAGGAGGCCTAACACTGCCAGATTTGAAGAAATACTTCTGGGCATGCCAGGTGAGGTTTAGTGCCTCACACTTTGAGGGGGGGCACTCTTCCTGAGCACAAATTGGACTACACACAATGGGGGAAAAGATAGCAGGAGAATTTATATTCAAATGAGACACTAAATTAATATAAAAAAGACAGAAACACCATACTGAAACATATATGCCAGGCATGGCATAAAATACATCAATATATCGGATTGAAGGTCTTCCAATATGTCCTCGACCCGGAACAATTTAATACCCATGACTCTGGGCAATAGATCCTGGACACCTGGTACCAGAAGGGATCAGGTGTACCAGAGACTGTTATGATCAGGGGTAGTTGATGCCATTCAAACAGGTGAAGATCAAATTTGGATTGTCAAACCGAACATTCTTCTGCTTTCTACAATTAAGAACTTTTTTTTTGAAAACTTTATTTAAAAGAATTTAAACAACACAATCAAACATAACAATTTTTTTTGTGTATGTGTATGTATATATATATATACATATATATCTACCTATTAAAAAAAACCTTCCCACTCCTTCAGCCAGCCCCCTTAAGGGGAGCCAAATATAAAGATAATACAGTGATTATAAAGAATATTTCAAAGTATTTCTAAATACATATACTCCAAATAAGAAGACTACATTTTAACAAAAAATGAATAATTATCATGCAGATTGCATGTAATTTTTTCCATAATAATACAATTTCTCAATTTATTATGTCAGCATGTTATATTAACCTCCACATTATCTTTCCAAGTACAGATAACACTAAACGTACAAATGCAATTTGAAATTTATCCAACCCTAATCCTTTCAAAGAAACCATATATCCCAACAAAAAGATTGATGGGTCTAAAGGTAATTTAATCTTAAATAATTTTTCCAAAACCAATCTAATTCCTTCCCAAAATGGTTGTACTTTAAAACAAGACCATACAGCATGTAAAGAAGTCCCAGTACATAGTCCACATCTAAAACAAGAATCCAAATTACTGAATCCATATTTTTTCAATTTCTCTGGAGTCAAATATAACTAATGTAAAAAATTATAATTGACCATTCCATAATGTGCATTCATTACTTTAGTTACACTATCAGAACACATAACCTCCCAATTATCTTCTGGAAAAATATGTTAAATCACTTTCCCATTTAAGCCTAGATTTCTCACATTCCAGTTAATCCATACTATCCTGTAACAATTGGTACATATCTGAAATATAACCTTTCGTAGGTACAGAAGAAATCAAAGACTCAAATTTCATCAACATGGGTAAATTCATCTCTTTACCATAATTATCTTTTATCAAAGCTCTGAGTTGATAATACACAAACAGAGAATTTACAGATATATCAAATTTCTCCCTCAATTGAATAAAAGAAAGAAACTGGCCTTCTTCAAAACAGTCCTGAATTATCTTTATGCCCTGAGAATTCCATCTCTTTAAATGATTATTGAACATTGAAAAAGGAATAAGCTGGTTATGATATAATGGGGTTTGAATTGGTAATTTACCCTTTGATCCTAAACCCTGTTTCTTTTAAACCATATCCTTAACAAATGTTTTAAATCCGGCATATCACATTCCCATTTAAATATAAACTGATGTATCTCAACTTCAGATATACAAGCCATTTCCACCTTTGCCCAACTTGGAGGTTGGTTCATATCCATCAATCTGCTAACAAATTTCAACTGAGCTGCATCATAATAATTTTGAAAGTGAGGTAATTGCAGTCCACCTAAAGCATATTTCCATGTAAGTTTATGTAAAGCTACTCGGGCTAATTTTCCTTTCCATAAAAACTCCAGCACTGCCCTATTCAAGTCCTGATAAAAAGCCTTTGAAAGTGAATATGGTATAGACTGAAACAAATATTGAATTCAAGGAAAATTATTCATTTTAACACAATTTACTCGACCAATTAACGTTAATGGAAAATCTTTCCATTCAATCAAATCCTTTTTAATCCTTTTTAATAAAAGGACATAATTCAATTTATATAGAGACTGGTAGTCTGCGTTTACTACCACTCCCAAATATTTAATTCTCTCTGACCACTTCAATTTTATAATACTTTTATATTCTGAATAATCTCCATCCCCAACTGGCAATATTTCACTCTTATCCCAATTTACTTTATATCCAGATAGCTCTCCAAATTTTAACAAATAATCTTGTAAATATTTCAAAGACTGTTACAATTCTGTCAAATATACCAGAACATCGTCTGCAAATAAATTAATCTTGTATTCATCCTCCCCAATTTTCATTCCTTTAATCTTATGATCCTGTCTTATTGTCTGAGCTAACGGTTTGATAGCCAATGCAAATAAGGCTGGTGACAATGGACAACCTTGTTGAGTCACCACCCTAGCAGTACATAAGGCCTTAACCCAGCCTATAAAATAAGGGCCAAAATTAAACTTCTCTAACACCTTAAACAAAAAATTCCACTCAACCCTCTAAAAGGCTTTTTCTGCATCCAGCGCAACCAGTGCTGTCTAAATGCATTGACTAATGTTATCAATCTAAGAATATTATCAGAAATGTTTCTATTTTTAATAAAAGAAGTTTGATCTATATGTATCAACTGTGCTAAATATTTGGCAAGTCTATTCACTAACACCTTTGCTATAATTTTATAATCTACATTTAATAAATAAATAGGTCTATACGAAGATACTTTTAATGGGTCCCTATCTTTCTTAAGAATCACAGTAATTAAAGCACTTAAAAAAGATTCTGGTAACAACTGCTCCTCTGTTACTTGCTGCAACACATCTCCAAATATAGAGAATAAATCTTCATAAAATACTTTATAAAATTCAACAGAAAATCCATCATCTCCTGGCGACTTTCCATTTGGCATCTCTTGTATAGCCTCTTTAATCTCAAAATCCATAAATGGAGCTTCCAATTCTTTAACCTCGTCCTCCCCTCAAACAGGTAAATTTAATTTAGATAAATAGGATTCAATAGAACCAGCATACTGCTTTCACCCAGATTATATTTTTGATAAAATGAATAAAACTGATCATTAATTTCCTGAGGTTTATAGGTAACTATTGAATTCTTTTAAACAGCATTAATAATTCATGATGTCTGTTCCATTTTTAATTGCCATGCTAGTACCTTATGAGCTCGCTCACCAGTTCATAATAACATTGCTTAGATTGATAAAGTATATGCTCATACTGATAAGTTTGTAAAGTATTATAACGTAATTTCAACTTCATTAAAACAACTTTTTTATCTTCTGTAACATCTTTCTGAAATTCCTTTTCCAATTCAGCAATTTTTTCTCCAATGTTAAGCTTTCCGCCACATATTGCTTTTTAACTTTCGTAGTATAACTAATAATTTGCCCTCATAAATATGCTTTCAAAGCATCCCACAATACAAAATTACTATGTACTGAATTGACATTCTCAGCCAAAAACAAAGTAATCTGCTCCTTAACAAAAATAATAAACTCCAGTTTCTTCAATCTTTCTTTCTTTGGCTTGGCTTCGCGGACGAAGATTTATGGAGGGGGTAAAAAGTCCACGTCAGCTGCAGGCTCGTTTGTGGCTGACAAGTCCGATGCGGGACAGGCAGACACGATTGCAGCGGTTGCAAGGGAAAATTGGTTGGTTGGGGTTGGGTGTTGGGTTTTTCCTCCTTTGCCTTTTGTCAGTGAGGTGGGCTCTGCGGTCTTCTTCAAAGGAGGTTGCTGCCCGCCAAACTGTGAGGCGCCAAGATGCACGGTTTGAGGCGTTATCAGCCCACTGGCGGTGGTCAATGTGGCAGGCACCAAGAGATTTCTTTAGGCAGTCCTTGTACCTTTTCTTTGGTGCACCTCTGTCACGGTGGCCAGTGGAGAGCTCGCCATATAACACGATCTTGGGAAGGCGATGGTCCTCCATTCTGGAGACGTGACCCATCCAGCGCAGCTGGATCTTCAGCAGCGTGGACTCGATGCTGTCGACCTCTGCCATCTCGAGTACTTTGACGTTAGGGGTGTAAGCGCTCCAATGGATGTTGAGGATGGAGCGGAGACAACGCTGGTGGAAGCGTTCTAGGAGCCGTAGGTGGTGCCGGTAGAGGACCCATGATTCGGAGCCGAACAGGAGTGTGGGTATGACAACGGCTCTGTATACGCTTATCTTTGTGAAGTTTTTCAGTTGGTTGTTTTTCCAGACTCTTTTGTGTAGTCTTCCAAAGGCGCTATTGGCCTTGGCGAGTCTGTTGTCTATCTCATTGTCGATCCTTGCATCTGATGAAATGGTGCAGCCGAGATAGGTAAACTGGTTGACCGTTTTGAGTTTTGTGTGCCCGATGGAGATGTGGGGGGGCTGGTAGTCATGGTGGGGAGCTGGCTGATGGAGGACCTCAGTTTTCTTCAGGCTGACTTCCAGGCCAAACATTTTGGCAGTTTCCGCAAAGCAGGACGTCAAGCGCTGAATAGTATTGTATTAAACCTCCATCTATAAGAAGATTGTACTACTTCTGAACCTACACAGGAAAAAAAAAACACAGAATGATCCAATATAACCCGACTTTTATATTAAACCAGTAGTGTTCTACCCTGAAAATGCGCCAAAACAAAAAAAAATCTATTAGAGAAAAGGAATCATGTCTAGAGGAATAAAAGGAAAAGTCTTTCTCTGTAGGGTTCACTCTCCTCCAAACATCAACCAGGTTTAAATCCTTCACCAAAGCCCCTACTTGTGTTGCTGCTTTTGATTTCCTTATACTTTTCGGAGATCTATCCAATAAAGGATCCAAAACAAGATTCAAATCTCCCCCAACCAGAATATTATTATTGGCCTGATTAAGCAATAAAAAGGCCTCCGACAAACCGTTCATCATCTACATGAGGTGCATAAATATTTAACAAAGTCCATGATTCAGCAAAAATTTTACAATTAATTATCAAAACCCTCCCAGCATTTACTTCAAACGATTCCTATTCAAATGGTAATTTCTTATGAATTAAAATCACTACATCCTTTGCTTTAGAATTAAAAGAAGAAAAAAATACATGACCAACCCATTCTCTCTTCAATTTCAAATGTTAATTTTTGGTCAAGTGTGTTTCTTGCAAGAAAGCAATATCAACTTTCATTTTTCTTATATAAGCCAAAGCTCGTTTACGCTTAATTAGGTTATTCAAACCCTGAACATTAAAAGTTGCAAAATTCAAATTAGTCATATCTTAATCTAATAATATATTCCACTACTATAAAATAATGCTCCCCTTCTAATTACCTTAATAGTCTAACCCTCCCTTATGTAAATATTCCAAAAAACCTAACAATCCCCAAAACAAACTACTAAAAAAGGTAGTAATACCCTAAAAATCTGGGTGTGGTAAAACCCACTAGTGGCAGATGACTAAAGGTCTCAGTATCATCCATCCCTCCCAGTCAGACTTTCACAAAGTACTGAAACAAAAATAATCCACCTAATGATTCCAGTCCCAATGATTGTTCCGGATCTTCAATATCAAGACGATTTTGTGTCAGTTCAACTTTCTTCCCATTCTTTCCATGTTTTCCATTCTTCCCATTTCCATTGCCATTTACCCTCCTCTTAGGTGACGATATTGGTGATCGTCCATTCCCTCGTAAATCTGGCAATGAATTAGCAAAAATTAATGCATCATGGTCATTTTCAAAGAATTGAGATTGAAAGTTCCCATAAAAAACCTTCAACACAGCCGGATAATGAAAGGCAAATTTATATTCCTTTCACCACAATACTTCTTTAGCTGAATTAAATTCTTGGCACCTTCTAATAATTTCTTGACTCAAATCCACATAAAAAAACACCCTGTTATTCTGGACCATTGCTGGAGCCTGATTCTGTCGTGCTTTCCGCACCGACATGGTATTTCCTGTCCTGGTATTTCAAATAGCGAATCAAAACTGCTCATGGTGGTTGGCCTGGAAACAGTTTCTTCCTTAGTGCTCTATGTGCTCAATCTAACTCCAGACCATCCGGAAAAAATTCCTTGCCCAACACCTCAGGAATCCATTTCTTAAAATACTTTACCAGATCAGAACCTTCTATATCTTCTGGAAGACCTACTATTTTTACGTTATTTCTTCAACCCTGATTTTCTAATGAATCAATCTTCTTCAATAATTCCTTCTTCAGAATCCCCCAATTCACGAACGAGTCCTCTATTTTTTCCATTTTCTCTCTATTACGCTCCACTTGGTTCTTACATTCAAAAAAAGCTTCTTCAATCTTTTTAAAGTTATCTTGTACAGTGTCCACTGATTTTATACATCTACTAACATCACTCTTAACTACATTAATATCTTGCTTCATACAAGTCATTTCTTCACATATAGTAGTCATTTTAGTTTTCACATCCATAAATCCTTAAGTCATCTGAGTAGACATCTGTATTGACATATTTTCCATTTGATGAACAATCCCTTCCAAAATTGTGAACACAGAATCCAGTCTAGGTTCCATCACCTCCCTTTGAGGCCTACCTTCTCTGGTCTCAGTCCCCATTTCTTCCTGTGTAAGTTCCTGTAATGTTGATCTTTCTTCCTCCTCTAACGTCATAGGTCCTCTTCTAGTGTGGCTGTGGGTTTGGACGCCTGTTCTCAGTGTTCTGACCTCATCAGCCTGCTGTCGTTCGGGCTCCCCCACAGCCCACACCTTGTCCAGTAGTTCCTGGACCCGCGATGCTCCGCACATGCTCAGCAAAGTCACCGATGGCGCAGGTGCTTCTTCCGACGCTACACTGTGTGCTCCCGGACTGCCAGGCAATAATTTGGGCTCGCGGGTCTGTCTTTGCTTTGCCGATCTGCCAGTGCCCCTGGACGCATGGAGGCATGAATCAGGGCCGGCCGAGCCCATCACTGAGCTGGCGCCATTTTGCGATAGTGCAATTGGCGCCGGCATAATACTCAACCGATCAGGAATCCTTTGAGGCTTGGGGACTCCAGTTGACGACTCTGTGGCTTCAACTTGGTAAGTAGGCCTCAGTTCTTCAACACTTTTGTAAAGTAATTTATTTTGCAATTGAGGTTTTGATTTTTTCACGTTTGCAGCCATTGCAATCCTCCAATATTCCAAAATCTGTAAATATGACTTTTAACCACTTTTACACATTTTAAATTCGAGTATTTAGAAGTCTAACTGGGGGAAGGTGGAACCACACGTCTTCCCACTACGCCATCTTGCCACGCTCCCCCCCAGTTAAGATCTTTCTTAAGAGACAAATTAGATCCACAATGATTCTACTGGAGTGTGGTGCCATGGAGATTCTAATTCAACAGGGGAATCTGCTTATTTCTTGGATGTATTTCTTACTCCAAAGTGAAGGCACAAAGCCAGGTTACTCTGGACGAGGGAAAGATGGGAGTCGGACTTGGGCACAACAACTGATGAACAGTGCTGGGAAGACCTGTTTCTGAATAGCATGATGGGAATTGTCAATGCCAGATACATGCTGGCCCAGTATAATTTCCTGCATCGCAAAAGTTACATAAATCAAAGCCAGAAATTTTGGATATTTGCTTTGGATCCGGTGTAGAGGTTGGAATCTTTGTCCACTCCACGTGTCTGTCAAAAGGTGAGATCCTTCTGGGGGGACCTGGGGGAGATTATGAAAAAGATTACAAAAGTGAATTTTCCACAGGATCTGGAATTGTACTTTCTGGGAGATATTGGGGAAATACAATTTAGACTGAAGGTCGCCTTGTCGGTAGTCAGGAAGTGTATAGTGGTTGCGAGGAAGTCTGACTGTCAGCTTAGTATTACACGATGGGATGCGGAAATGCAGGATAGCATTCCCCTGGAGAAGATCACGTATAACTTAAGAAAGAAGTATGACATTTTCATTGAAGTGTAGCAGCCGTACCTGAAGCACAGATGGACGAATATGATCTATGTCCACTACCTCACCTTCCCCCCCACCCCCACCTTGAGTAATGAGAAAAGAAATAAGCTGTTCCACCAGGTCAGGTAAATAAAGGAGAGAGTGAATTGGGGGCGTGGTGCAGACAACATGTTTTAATTTTAATTTTAATTTCATTGTTTATCCCCATCCTTTTATTTAATACCAGGGGTCCGGTAGCTTGTTGACTTTCTCATGTAATTGTGTATCTGTATAAGGGAGAAGGGAGGGGAGGGATTAAGGGAAGGGAGATAGGAAAATGCTGGACTCTTCGAATTATATAGAAAGAAAATGTTTGCTTGTATTTGCATGAGTCTTGAAAATATTTAAATTTAGATAAGAGTGAAATTATTCCTTTAATGAATGGGGATTGTAGACAATATCAACAAGGACATCAGTTTGGGTGACCAGAAGAAGGCATAAAATATTTAGGAATAAAAGTAGATAAAAATGTATGTAATTTGTACAAACGTAATTACCTCCCCTTGCTCCGGAAGATTGAGGAGGACCTGGCGAGATGGAGAGCTCTGCCTATAACATTGATAGGCAGGGTTAACTGTCTCAACATGCCAAGACTTCAGTATCTTTTTCAATTGTTGCCCATTTCTTTAGCCCATAGCTTTTTTTTAAGGTATTTAATGAAAATGTCAGGAGGTTGCTATCGAATGGTAAGGTGGCTAGAAACTTTCTGGGATTATAACTTAAGTGGTCTAAAATTACCTGATTTTTAAAAATATTATTGGGCAGCTCAGGCAAAGTTTATTGAATCATTTTTTTGATGGAGAGACTATTCCGTCCTGGACACAAATTGGGCTATATTTAATAGCAGAATTTATTTACAAATGGAATACTAAATTAATTTCAAAGAAATCAAATAACCCTCTACTAAAACTTATACTGCAAATTTGGGGAAAAAAATCAATGTATTGGATTAAAAACTGGAATATAATTTAATGCCTCTGGCACATCCTGGACATTTGGTACCAGAAAGGGATCAGATATATTGAGGATTTGTAGTGGCCAACACAGGAAATGACAGTCGAATGTTGTAATCGAGCAAGCAGCATGAGGGATGGGAGACCCACTCCCATAGGTTGCAGTAATAGCAGCCAAATCAACCAATCGCCATCAGCGGATCGCAGGGGGTCCAATCTGGGCCTGCAGATCTGGTGGTGACACGGCTGTATGAGTGTAAAAGGCAGAGTTGCATCTCAATAAACTCAGTGATGACTACACTCCCTTCATGTCAGAGTCTTCTTTCTTGTTATAACCTTGATCTAGAACCTGAGCGAACCACTACAGATTGTTATATACAAAGGCAGTTTATGACATTTGAATAATTAAGAAATAAATGTGATTTGTCAACATTATTCAGCTTTCTACAATTAAAATCTTTAAGGGGAAAACTAGGACAAGATAAGATTTTACTTGGATGTAACAATGTGGAGATTCTAATTCGACAGGGGAATGTATATAAATTTATATCTAGAATGTATTATATATTCCAAAGTGAGCGTCCGAAACCGAATTTACTTAGATCTAGGGAGAGATGGGAGTCGGACTTGGACACAAAAATTAATAAAGAGTGGTGGCAAGAACAGTATGACTGGAATTATTGATACCAGATATAAATTGGTGCAACATAACTTCTTACATCAGTTATACCTCACACCACAAAAATTACATCAATCAAAATCTGATTTTTTTGGAAAAGTGCTTTAGATGTGGTGTAGGGGTGGGAACTTTTGTCCACTCCACCTGGCTATGTACAAAGGTAAGGCCTTCTTGGGTGAATCTGGGGACATCCTTAAGAAATTACAAAAGTGGATTTTCCACAAGATCTGGAAGTGTATTGTTTGGGAGACATTGGCGACATGAGTTTTAAGTTATCAAGACACCAAATTTCTTTTGTGAAGGTCTCCTTAGCTGTAGCCAGGAAGTGTGTAGCAGTTTTGTGGAACCAGTTACACCATCTCATGATGGAATATGGAAATGCAGACTTAAATTCCCCTAGAGAAAATCACTTACAATCTAAAATATAGAAACCTTATTTGAATTATATTGGCACCTAGTTTGATTAGTTCCCCTTACTTGCAAAGATGATGATGCGGACATCATGTGTGTATGGTTTTTAATGAAGAAAGGTAATTAATGGATTCTGTATAGGTTTATTGATTGCTTCATCAATTGTGTAGGGAGGGAGGAAAGGGGATGGGATTAACACACACTAGGCCCTTTCAAACTGCTGTGTAAAATGGTGTTAACTGGGCAAACGGTCCAACCCGCTCAAAGTGGTTGTAATCCAACCAGTTCCCTCACCTACCTCAGAGGTAGTCATGGAACCCAGTTAAACTTACCTAGGTCATGTCCACAGGTGACTTGAACAGAAAAATGGCCGACCCAGTTACTCCAGTGATGTCAGCGCTTGCGTGCTGGTGTCAAATTCCTGCCACGTTCAATGGGGGGGGGAGAGGGTTTGCTGTTGTGGGACCCAGGGTGAGGGGGGAGAGGTCACTGCTGCGGGGGGAGGGGGAGAGAGTGGGGTGGTGCCACTATCGGCAGGAGAGAGGTCGCTGCTGTGGAGGGGTGTAGAGAAGTCACTGCCATGGGGAGTGGGGGGCAAGAGAGTGGGGAACGCCGCTGCTGCGAGCGGCACTCTGGTTTGCAGTGACGGCTCAACATTCGCAGCAGCAGGATGTTGCAGGGGGGGCCCACGATTGATGCTGGGTGTGGCGATTTATGGGGGGAGGGTGACTGATTGGAGGGGTGGTAATTGATGGTGGGTGGTGACTAACAGGGGGTGACTGATGGCAGGTGGGGGAGGGGGCAGGGGAGACTGACTACCGATAGTTCCCGTGAGTGCGTGGAATGTCATTTAACCTGTCATCACGGGGGTGGGATCCCCCTTAAATTGGCGGGTTGGCGATTTAATGGGTTGATCCTCTTGAAGTTTAAAAGCTGCTTCCAGCACCTTTGCCCCAGTAACCGCATCCGGGTCCCAGGAGAGTGACCCAGATGCTGCAGTTTAAAAGAGGCTACTGCCTATATATATAAAGTTGATTTGTTTATGGTTCACTGAGTCTGTAAAAATAAAAAATATTCAAAAGGTTTCTTCAGGTTATTGATCACAATGGTCGAAGTGGGAAGGACCAGTTGGACTAGCCTCCCCATCCCCCTCAGAGAGAGACAGCCCCCACTCTTCTCAGAGAGAGACAGCCCCCACTCTTCTCAGAGAGAGACAGCCCCCACTCTTCTCAGAGAGAGACAGCCCCCACTCTTCTCAGAGAGAGACAGCCCCCACTCTTCTCAGAGAGAGACAGCCCCCACTCTTCTCAGAGAGAGACAGCCCCCACTCTTCTCAGAGAGAGACAGCCCCCACTCTTCTCAGAGAGAGACAGCCCCCACTCTTCTCAGAGAGAGACAGCCCCCACTCTTCTCAGAGACAGCCCCTCCCCCTCCCTCTCAGTGAGACAGCCTCCCTCCCTCTCACCACCCCCCCCCCCCGCCCCGCCGAGTCAGTGGCGTCAACCAGTACAGGGGAGATAACAAACACCTCCAGCACATCCACAGCTGAGCCGAAACAGCCAGGTAAAACTGTTTTTGCATGTCCAATTTTTCCTTTATTTAATTTTATTGATTTGGTGGAGAAATATTACCTTGTATATTGTCTACATATTAGTTACACTGTAGCTGGCTGCTACAAGCCATGGCTCTGTGGAGCCTATAGCACAGGAGATGTTACAGCTCAGAGAGAACACGCTGTTCCCAGAAAGAACGACATGAACCCAGTTGGAGTTAACGCTGAACTTTATTGATTCACAGCCCTGCTTTTATTCTCAAGATGAGGGGTGAGGTCAAAAGCCCCCTCAGCGCTGATTGGTGCTTTTGTGATCCGCTTTCCTTGATAGGCCAGTTGTGGCCAATTGGAGGGCAGCACTGGGGGCCTCGTGCAGCCAGCGGGATCATCACGTTCACCCTTCATTTTGTGAGGGGTTGCGAGGGGCCACCACAAGATACTTTTATATAATGCAATGCAGAATATGAATTGTGTCTTGTATACAATATAATACAATATACAACATTGTATAAAATGCTCAAATAAAGTAGAAATCCCCTTATAAAAGTTTCACCTTGTATTCTAATATTAATGCATATTCATTGTTGGTTCTCTTATTGGACTAAACTGTTCTACTTGTAATGAAAAATAAAATCCAGTCCAATTTTTCCAACATGTTTCATCAGCGCTTGCCCATGAAGTGTCATCTTACTAATTTCCCATGTGTTCCATTGCTCTTCAGGATCTGAGGATTGGAGGAGAGGGGGAATAGGAAGTGGCCCAGTCTGACGCAGGTGGTCACCATGGAGATTGGAGGTTTGCTGAGGGAGAACATAGGAACATAGGAAGTAGGAACAGGAGTAGGCCAAAAATGGCCCATCAAGCCTGCTCTGCCATTCAATACGATCATGGCTGATCTAATTTATGACCTAACTCCACCTACCTCCCTTCTCCCCATATCCCCTAATTCCTCTATCATGTAAAAATTTATCTAACCGAATTTTAAATATGTTTAATGAGGCAGCCTCAACCATTTCCCTGGTTCGAGAATTCCAAACATTCACTACTCTCTGGGAAAAACTATTTTTCCTCATCACTGTCCTAAATCTACTCCCCCGAATCTTGAGACTGTGTCCTCTCGTTTTAGTTTCCCCGGCCAGCTCAAAAAACCTTCCTACATCTATCCTATCCATAGCCTTCATAATCCTATATGTTTCTATAAGATCTCCTCTCATTCTTCTGAACTCGAGTGAATACAATCCTAGATGATTTAATCTTTCATCATAAGTCAACCCCTTCATCCCGTGGATCAACCTAGTAAACTTCCTCTGGACCATCTCCAAAGCCAATATATCCTTCCTCAAACCTGCCAGACTTTTGTCCACTCATCCAGCTTAACTATATCCCTCTGCAGACTCTCCACATCCTCATTACTGTGAGAAGTGCCTTCACGTTCACAAAATATGCTCGAGACAAAAGTTGAGAACAAAGAACATTTATTTACATTTACAACATTGCAAGGTTGGGTACTCTCCCCCTACCTCGGGAAAGTACACCGAGGGCGGAAAGCTTCTTTGTTTTATACATTTTTCAATTCACCTCCCCTTACATTTTTCTTACATTTATCCTTCTTGGATTGGTTTGGCACTTTTCCCTATTCGCCTGACTCTTGACTGACTCTGACTTTCTCCTATCCTGTACTCACACCTCCTTTCCCCACCCCCTATTAAACAAGCTCTTTGTGTGTGTACATGCATATTTCTTAAATTCCTCTGTTATCTTGTTTACTCTGTTCTGCTGTTTTTCATGTGCCATTTTACACAAAGAACATTTTAGCTTTTTTCTTGCTTTTTCTTTCTACATTCTATAACTGTTTCAAAACTCCTAACATTAAAATAATAACTGTTTCTAAACTCCTGCAATTAAAATAACAACCATTTCTAAACTCCTTTAATTAAAATAATAACTGTTTCTAAACTCCTACAATTACAATTTGCTCTTCCACTCAATTTGGTGTCATCCGCAAACTTGGCTACACCACATTTTGTCCCCTCCTCCAAGTCATCAATGTAAATGATGAACAGTTGTGGGCCTAGCACCGACCCCTGCGGCACCCCACTTACCACTCTCTGCCAACCTGAAAAACTCCCATTTATCCCGACTCTCTGCCTCCTGTCAGTCAACCAATTTTCAATCCAGGCCAATATACTTCCCCGGATTCCACTTTCCTGTAACTTACTGAGAAGTCTCTTGTGTGGCACCTTATCAAACGCTTTCAGGAAATCCAAATATACAACATCAACCTGTTCCCCTCTATCCACCGCACCCATTATATCCTCAAAGAATCCTAACAAGTTTGTCAAACAAGATCTTCCCTTTCTAAAACCATGCTGCGTCTGCCTGATTGAACCCTTACGTTCCAAAAGTTTCACAATTTCATCTTTAATGATGGCTTCAAGCATTTTTCCAACTACAGACATCAAGCTAATTGGCCAATAATTTCCAGTCTTCTGCCTACATCCCTTCTTAAAAAGTGGCATGACATTTGCTGTCTTCCAGTCTGCCGGGACCTGCCCAGAATCCAAGGAATTTTGGTATATGACCACCAATGCATCAACTATAACTTCTGCCATTTCCTTCAGAACCCTTGGATGCGTATCATCAGGACAGGTGATTTGTCTGGCTTTAGTCCCATTAGTTTCTCCATCACTACTTCCTTAGTAACAACTATTTTATCAAGGCCCTCCCCAACATTCGCATCCTTAACTCCGCACTTGGGCATGCTGGACGTGTCTTCCACCGTGAAGACTGACACAAAATATTTGTTTAATGCCTCAGCCATTTCCTCATTTTTTGCTACTAGTTTTCCTTTCTCATCCTCCAAGGGTCCTATGTTAACTCTGGCCACCCTCTTCTGTTTTATATATTTATAAAATTTTTGGCTTTCTGTTTTTATGTTTTGTGCCAATTTACTTTCATAATCCTTTTTCCCATTTCTTATTACCTGCTTTGTAACCCCTTGTTGTCTCTTAAAGTTACCCCAATCTTCCAGAAGACCTGGAGTGTGACTGCCTGTGTCAGCAGAGGTAAGTGGAGTGGGAGGAAAGGATGCAGCATGCATACCATAATGTGTGGGAGAGGAGCACGGTGGCAAACCTGCAACAGGAGATCCATGAGCAAACTAATATGATGCACGACATGATGGGTGTGCTTGGCTCTCCTGCATGCCTCCACACTCCGCCCACCTCCCTCCACCATCCACCCGTCCCAATGGACTAAAGGTCCAGGGTTGGCACCAGAATGAATGTTAGAGGAGGGCATAAGGGTAACCAGGTGGGGCACATTTTAACAATTGTAAACTTGCTCAGCGGGATAGGGTGGGGGGTGGCTTCTCTGCTGAACAGGTGTAAATCTCCTCCATCCCTCTGACTTAGTGGCCGGAAGTACTGCTTTTATTGCACGGAGAGTCACTAGCTTGCGTCAAGCTGGACACTAGTGATGCTTGACACACACTAGTGATGCAGGCAGAGGTAGGTCTGATAGAAGCGATGGACACAAGCGTATGTGGGCACAGAACCTCACGGGGGGGGAGCCATGCCGCATGAGCATATATGGGCATAGCACTTCACAAGAGGGGGCCATGCCCTGAATGCTCCCTCCCTTGGCGTTGACCATGCAAAGACCCCAACACCAACACTTACCCTTGTGTCCCCCACCGCAATATTATTCATCGCTAGCAACTGGGGAGGACAGCAGGACTCAGTCGGAGGAGGGAAACAATTCTTTTGATCCTCCTTCTTCCTCCAGATGTTGGAGGATGATCATTAGTTAGTAAGTTAACTACGTTCTGTGTCTTGAAAGTATTTTATTGGTGTCTTGTTTAAGGTTGCACATAGTATTTTTAAAAATATTTTATTTAAAATTTAAGCAACCATGATTACACCAATAATATTATAATACAAATATATCCTTAAATTTAACATGGTTTAAGAAAAACAAACAAAAACCCCTTCTATCCACCCATAACCCCTACAATAACTTACCAAGACACAAGAGAAACTTGTCCGTGAACTACTCTTTGCAGATGATGCCGCTTTAGTTGCCCATTCAGAGCCAGCTCTTCAGCGCTTGACGTCCTGCTTTGCGGAAACTGCCAAAATGTTTGGCCTGGAAGTCAGCCTGAAGAAAACTGAGGTCCTCCATCAGCCAGCTCCCCACCATGACTACCAGCCCCCCCACATCTCCATCGGGCACACAAAACTCAAAACGGTCAACCAGTTTACCTATCTCGGCTGCACCATTTCATCAGATGCAAGGATCGACAATGAGATAGACAACAGACTCGCCAAGGCAAATAGCGCCTTTGGAAGACTACACAAAAGAGTCTGGAAAAACAACCAACTGAAAAACCTCACAAAGATAAGCGTATACAGAGCTGTTGTCATACCCACACTCCTGTTCGGCTCCGAATCATGGGTCCTCTACCGGCACCACCTACGGCTCCTAGAACGCTTCCACCAGCGTTGTCTCCGCTCCATCCTCAACATCCATTTGAGCGCTTACACCCCTAACGTCGAAGTACTCGAGATGGCAGAGGTCGATAGCATCGAGTCCACGCTGCTGAAGATCCAGCTGCGCTGGATGGGTCACGTCTCCAGAATGGAGGACCATCGCCTTCCCAAGATCGTATTATATGGCGAGCTCTCCACTGGCCACCGTGACAGAGGTGCACCAAAGAAAAGGTACAAGGACTGCCTAAAGAAATCTCTTGGTGCCTGCCACATTCACCACCGCCAGTGGGCTGATAACGCCTCAAACCGTGCATCTTGGCGCCTCACAGTTTGGCGGGCAGCAACCTCCTTTGAAGAAGACCGCAGAGCCCACCTCACTGACAAAAGGCAAAGGAGGAAAAACCCAACACCCAACCCCAACCAACCAATTTTCCCTTGCAACCGCTGCAATCGTGTCTGCCTGTCCCGCATCGGACTTGTCAGCCACAAACGATCCTGCAGCTGACGTGGACTTTTTACCCCCTCCATAAATCTTCGTCCGCGAAGCCAAGCCAAAGAATACACACCCCTCCTCCCATCTCTTACCCCACATACCCCAATTAACCCCTAAAATAGAAGAAAAAGAAAAAAAGAGGAGAAAACCAAAACAAGAATTAATACCTTGTGGAATGTGGAAATCCCACAATGTCCAGATCCAAATCTTCAAATTTTCCAATTAAAATAATCCAAATATGGGCTCCAAATCTTCCTAAAAATATAATATTTATCCCTCAAATTATCCGTTATCTTCTCCAATGGGATACAGGACCATAATTCTGAATGCCATCTCTGCAAACTAAGTTCTATCTGATCTTTCCATGAACTTGCTATATGTTCCCTTGTCACTGCTAATGCCAGTCTCATAAAAGCTATTTGAAATTTATCCAATTTATATACCAAACAAATTGCACTTATATCACCAATTTAAAAAATGTTTGAATCTTAAGAAAGTTTTCTTTTCATAATATGCTATAAACAATCCTTAACACGAGACCAAAAAGGTTTAACCTTATCACAAGACCATACTGAATGTAAAAACGTACCTTTCTGACCATTACATCAATAGAAAGAATCAAATTATATCTTTTTAAATGCTTTTTAAATGCTTCGGAGTTAAATATAATTGATGTATAAAATTATAAGTTACAAGTCTATACTGCACATTTATAATTTTTATCATATTTTCATTAAAAATAGTCTTCCAATGATCTCTATCTCCCCTTTAAGGCTTGATTTATACAAATCAATTTTAGACATTTTCTGTTGCAATAATTTATATATTTCAGAAATAAATCCTTTCTTCCCTCCGTCATGAACCATCATTTCAAATTTCGACTCTTTTGGAAGAAACAGATTCTTCCCAAAGGAATCATTTGATTTAATTTGATAATTACAAAAAAAGAGTCTGAATTGGTATTTGATATCTTTCTTTCATTCCTTCAAATTAAAGAAATTGGCCTAATTCATAACAATAATTTACTATTTTAATCCCTTTCTGATCCCAAATCCCATTTAAGGCTTGATTTATACAAATCAATTTTAGACATTTTCTGTTGCAATAATTTATATATTTCAGAAATAAATCCTTTCTTCCCTCCGTCACGAACCATCATTTCAAATTTCGACTCTTTTGGAAGAAACAGATTCTTCCCAAAGGAATCATTTGATTTAATTTGATAATTACAAAAAAAGAGTCTGAATTGGTAGTTGATATCTTTCTTTCATTCCTTCAAATTAAAGAAATTGGCCTAATTCATAACAATAATTTACTATTTTAATCCCTTTCTGATCCCAAATCCCCTTTAAGGCTTGATTTATACAAATCAATTTTAGACATTTTCTGTTGCAATAATCTATATATTTCAGAAATAAATCCTTTCTTCCCTCCGTCACGAACCATCATTTCAAATTTCGACTCTTTTGGAAGAAACAGATTCTTCCCAAAGGAATCATTTGATTTAATTTGATAATTACAAAAAAAAGAGTCTGAATTGGTATTTGATATCTTTCTTTCATTCCTTCAAATGAAAGGAATTGGCCTAATTCATAACAATAATTTACTATTTTAATCCCTTTCAGATCCCAAATCTTAAGAAGGTAATTATTAACCATAAAAGGAAAAAGTTTATTCTGATACAAAGGAGTTTTTCTAGATATTTTACCTTGAATACCAATTTCTATCCTCTATCCCCACTAATTCTGTTTAATTCTATATCTGCCCACGTCAAAGGACTACCAAGATCAATCATTCTATTAATAAATTTTAACTGAGCGTCCTTAGTAATTTTAAAAATGTGGAAGTTGTAAACCCTCTAATTCATATTTCCATGTTAACTTATGAGTCGAAACTCTTGCCAATTTACCCTTCCATTAAAAATTCTAACTACTGTATTCAAATCTTTAAAAAACTTTTTATGAATATTACAAAGTATAGTTTGAAAAAAATATTGAAGTCTCGGAAATACATTCAGTATTTCACTCTACCAACTTAAGTTATCGGCAAATCTTTCCATTTAATTAAATCCTCTTTAATTACAGAAAATAACTGCAAATAACTGAAAGCATATAAATGATCTATATGTCTATCTATTTTGATACTTAAATATTTAATTTAATCAGTCCATTTAAAACATGCTACTCTTTTACAAGCAGAATAGCCTTAAGACAATAGCATAAGTTCACTTTTATTCCAATTCACTTTATACCCCAATAATTCTCCATATTGTATTAATTTTTCCTGAAAAACTTTCAACAACTCTTGTGGTTCCATTAAATAAATCAACAGATCATCTGAAAATAAACTAATCTTAAATTCATCCAATCCTGTTTTTATATCTTTTATATACCTTTCCTTTCTTATTAATTGTGCTAAAGGTCCAATCACCCATGCAACTTATGCAGGTGACAGAGGGCAACCCTGTCTAGTAGATCTATTTAAATTAAAAGATTCAGATAAAAGCCCATTTGTCATAACTCTAGCTTTTGGTTGTTCATATACTGCCTTAATCCAACTTATAAACATTGGTCCAAACCAAAATTTTTCCAACACTTTAAATAAAAATCACCATTCCACCCTATCAAATGCCTTATCAGCATCTAATGATAGGACCATTGGTAAGTTGGATTTTTCCCGTGAAATATTGATTAAACTAATGAATTTAGTTGCATTATCAGCAGAATATCTTCCCTTAATAAAACCTGCTTGATCAATATGAATCAACTTAGGTAAAAATTGTACGAACCAATTAGCTAAAATCTTAGTCAAAAGCTTATAAACAACATTTAATAATGAAATTGGTCTATAAGACCCAGGATTCAAAGGGTCCTTTTCTTTTTTTTAAGAACGTCTGTCACAATAAATTGTGAAAAAGATTCTGGTAAAGATTGTGTATTTCTAGCCTGCTGTATATCTTCAACAGACAATTGAAGTAATAATTTTTGAAATTTCCTATAAAATTCTGCAGGAAAACCATCCTCCCCTGGAGATTTACCATTTGGCATTGAATTAAGACTAACATAATCTCTTTAAAGTCTATTGGCTTCTCCAATTGTCCCTTAATCCAATCATTCAAAATAGGTAAATGTAACTTATTTCAAAATCCATCTATTTTACTTTGATCTTGCTGCACTTGTGAAGTATATAATTTTTAAAATAAAATTCCTTAAACTGCTCATTAATATCCTGGGGTTTATAAGAAATTTTCCAATTTTTTCTAACTGCCTTTATTGTTCTAGATACTTTCTCAGATTTAAATTGCCATTCCAAAACTTTATGTGCCTTTTCCCCAAATTCATAATATTTCTGCTTAGATCTTTGCAATAAATGTTCAACTCTATAAGTTTATAATGTATTATATTTCAATCTCTTAGAATCTATTTGTACTTTTTTTCTTTATCAAATGGATTCCTCTGTAACTCTTTTTCCAAAATATTTATATCTTTCTCTAGCATATCAACCTCAACTACATATTGCTTTTAAAGTTTGACTTTAAAACTAATAATATGACCTCTTAAACATGCTTTTGAAGCATCCCATAAAACAAATTTACTGTTCACAGAATTTCTACTTGTATCTAAACACTGTTGTGTTTGTTTATTGATATATTTACAAAATTCTTTATTTTTTTAATAATAAAGAATTAAACCTCCAACGATATGAAGAAACCATTTTTTCTGTTACTGTATATGTCAATAATACAAGTGAATGATCCCCAACAAAATTCTAGACATATTCAGTCAATACTACATTATCCAATAACAGCTGATAATTTTTAAAAAATCAGTTCGAGAATAAGTATTGTACTGGGCTGAATAAGAATAGTCCCTCTCTTTCAGGTTTAATTTCCTCCATATATCAATTAAATTAAATTCCTTCATCAAAAATAATATTTTTCTTTTAGCCATCTTTGTTCTAGGCATCACCTTTCCAGATTTATCCATTAAAAGATCCAAACAACAATTGAAAGCACCCCCTATCATAATTTGATCATGAGAATATGATAAATTAAGTAAAAAATCCTGAAAAAACATCTCGTCATCCAGATTTAATGCACAAATATTCGCCGGTCCAAGATTCAGAATAAATTTTACAATTTACTAACAAAACTCTCCCTATTGACTCATATAATGATTCCAAAATAAATAGCAAATTTTTAAAAACTAAAATTGCCACCCCTCTAGCTTTAGAATTAAAAGAAGAATTGATAACCTAACCCACCCAGTTTCTTTTTTAACTGTTGATGTTCAATTTCAGTTCGATGAGTTTCTTGCAAAAATGTAATATCAACTTTTAATTTCTTAATATAAGTTAACACTTTCTCATGTTTATTTGGGTTATTGAGCCTATTCACATTAAATGTAGCAAATTTTAAATTATCCATCTAATTTCATAAAGGTTCCAGTCTGTGCAGCAGGGTCTCCATCCACATAGAAATTATAAAATTAATCCAAATCTCCTCAAAAGAATAAAGAAAAAAGAAAAAAAACATACCCAAAACAATATATAAAAAACCACTCTCCCCCCACCCACTTAAGAACTAAAAGTACTACTCCCCTCTACAACACAGGGTGCAGCCTAAGTCACTAAGTGAGTGATGGTGTCAATTGAGTTATAATGAGATTCTGCATCTCTCCCGAACAGAAATAATAAGAATATGTAAACAAAAAGTTCAGGTATGATAAGCTTTTGCCAAGTCTCTATTCACTTGGTCATCATCAATCAAGATCTCTTCAGAATCACTAGATTCCTTTTTTTTCATCTCCTGTATTTTCTCCTTCTGGACACCATTACCATCCTCTTAACTCCATTCAGTTTTTGCAATTGACAGAGCGAAGAATTATCAAAACTCAATGCATTGCCATCATCTTCAAAAAACTGAGATTCATAATCTCTGTTAAAAAAAACTTTTAAAACAGCAGGAAATCTAAAAGCAAATTTGTAACTCTTCTGCCAGAGGACTCTTTTCGCCAAATTTAATTCTTTACACCTTTTTAATAATATTTTGACTAAGATCAGCATTAAAAAAAACTCTTCTGTTCTGAACCATCAACGGACCTCCATGTTATCGTGTATTTTGAACTGCCAATCTTAGAATTCTCTATCCTGATACCATAAACACCTGACCAAAACAGAGCGAGGTGGTTGACCAGGCAGTGGTTTCCTTCTGAGTGCTCTATGGGCCCTATCCACTTCTAATCCATTCGGAAACAAATCCGAACATAAGACATCAGGTATCCATATTTGAAAGGATTTTGTTGATTTGGAGTCTTCTGGCAAACCCACTATCTTCACGTTATTCCTCCGGCTCTGATTCTCCAATGAGTCAATTTTCTTCAATAGATCACTCTTCTCTATCTTCCATCCTGTAAAAGAATCATCCAAAGTATTCAAATTCTGTTGACACATCAATATTACAGACACAATCCTCCAGCATATCTTCCATCTTCTCAACCTTCTCTTGTACTTTATCCACAACCTTTGCGTATTTTGCAACATCAGCTTTAACAGTTGCAATGTCCTCCATCGCATTTCAAAGCTTGTTATTACAGATGTAAAACCCAAAGAAATCTGCTGAGACCTTGCCTGAAATTGTTGCCCCAAATAGTCTTGATGTTCAGGTAAATGCTGACCCTGAGCTGCAACAGGTTTTTTCTTGAATTTCTTCTTGTTCGCTAAATTGAAGTTGGCTCTTCAAATTCTTCCATTGCTCCTCCTCCCAGTTCTTCTTCTTCCACCACCATTACTTTTTTATTCCCTCACTCCCCCTCGAGTCTTAGATCGACCCTCCACCGATCCAGACTCGCTGGACCGGTGAGCACCAGCTGCCCCTCCCCCCGGGAAGAAAACTACTACGAATAGTGCACATGCACACAGAGGGCGCATGTGCGAAGACTTTTCAACTTCTGTTGAAGAGCGTCGCTTCGCGTTGGTGCCATCTTGCCCAAGACTCCATGCCACAGGCGCCAGCGTTATCCTCAGAGTAGCTGGCCTTCCTCGCTGGGAGAGAGGAGAAATATTACCTGAGTCGCCTGGATCCAGCTCTAAGGTAGGCCTCACCTCTTCCAAGCTCAACGATTGCTTTAAAATTGTTTTTCTCATTGTTTGAGCCCTCACTTTTTTCATAGTTATTTCAGGTTGTTCTAATAATTCTCTGTTAAAACTTATATATTTAAAAGGGCATTTCAAAACAGTTTTTTCACAAATCCGTCAAGAGAGATGACTACCCACATCTCTCTCCTACGCCATCCCACCACCCCACCACCCCCCCCCCCCCCCAAGGTTGTACATTGTCATCAGCCATTTATGTTTTGAATCTTGGGCTTTCGTTCAGGTTTACAGTTGAACATAGTTATTTGCAATTTAAATTTTTAACCTTAACCTAAATTTTTATCTTTTTTTAATATCAATAGTTCTACCTCTTTACATTTTTTAATATCAATAGTTCTACCTCTTTACATATTTCTGCTGCACTACATGGTTTTTTAAAAAAAATCAATAAACGTTTACTTAAAAGCTTAATTTGTTTGCCTGATGCATTCACAAAGTGCTATAATAGCCTCACGTATAGCCCGATGAACCCGCGCTGTTGCACCCTTATAAGGAACTCTATCTGGCTCAGGGAGATCTGCTACCTCATTAGGCCCTTTCAAATGGGGTTAACTGGGGTTAGCACCCCAGTTACACAGCAGTTAGAAATGGTCTGACCCGATCAGCATGGTCTTAATCCAACCGGGTCCCTGACCTACCTCAGAGGTAGTCAGGAAACTCAGTAAAACTTACCTAGGTTGCGTCCACCAGCAATTTAAATTGGAAAATGGCCGAACTGCTTATTCCGGTGATGTCAACCCTTGTGTGCGTGCGACACCAGGCAGGACGTTGGCGCCAAGTTCAAATGAAGAGGAGGAACTCAGCAGTGCAGGTTAGTCAAAGGGGATGTTAAAACGTGTTTGAAACGTGTTTCTCAGGAATTGTTATGTTCAGGTTTTTTACTTCACTTCATCTATGGTGATAGTTTCTGCTACAGTGGGCACCGCGCTGAGAGCTCATTTAGAGAAAGGAACATTATCCCAGCTTTTAAATCTGCAGTCTGTTCCTCCTGAGTGCAAATCATCTGGCTTATTCAGGAAAAAGTAAATTCTAGCAGATTCCCAGCAGTGTCTTTGGTGATAACACCTCAATCAGAAATTCTGCTAATTTGAGTAATGGCTGGTGTTTGGTTGGAAGCTGAGGTCACAGAGCTGCTTTCCATAAGGGGAGATCCCGATGTAAGTCAATTTTTATCTTGTACTGTGCAAAACGGTCATATGTACAACTTCATTGTGCTGAGGCTGAGGGAGGCAGGTTACGAGAAGACAAAAACACAGGTAATAAACAAACCGAAAAACCTGCTCAAGAGATTTCTGCAGGTCACTGACCATAGGTCATAGTGGAAAAGGGCACTTGGATTGGCCCTATAGTCAGCAGGAATATCATATCTGGGTGTCAGCCCATCTCCAATCCCTATTTCCCTGATAGCTAACTTGGATAGCCCACCAACTGCTGATAGCCAACATGCCAGCGAGGCATGCACCCAGCTAGGAGGTCCCATTGAGCCATCCACTCCCAGTATGACCATCGCCACCTCCTCAGCCTGGTGGGGTGAGTTAGAGGACGCCATGGAGGAGGACCCCAGCAGCAAGCCACACAACAGCCTGACAAGCCTGCAACTGCTATCATTGTGGGCAGAAATGCCCATGGACACCCCATTTTGTCCCAGCACGGGGCATGGAGGTGGGGCATGTAAATGGTGAGCCTGAGCAGTGCGTGCAGGAACAGCATTCAAGGCTAATGTCCTTTAAATATTTTATTTGGTAGTGTTTGTCCACTTGTTAATTGCACCTGACCTGTGTGCTCTGTAAACTCTGTTCCTCTGTTCCTTTTGCCTGCAGAATTCATGAGGAGGGGGAATAGGAGAAGAGCAACCCAGGAACAGTGCATTATTGAGGCAATGCGGACCATTGTGAGGGAGATGGAGATGGAGGTGGAGGAAGAGGAGCATGACCATGTGCAGCAGGTAAAAGTCTGGAAGAGTATAGGTGTCTGCAAGGCAACAGGGTATGGTGAGGCGCAGCTTGGACAGCGTTGAAGAGATCCTGACCACCTTTCAGGATGCCATACAGGAGCAGACCTCAATGATACGGGAAATGGTGTGTCCTCTGAACTGCTCCGTTGCATTTAGGTCCAGACTTGCGTAGTGTCCCCTTCACATGCCACCCCTGCCCCGCCCTTTCACCCACATCACCCCTCCCAGCAGCCTGCCACCTCCTCCATTGTCCTGACGCAGTCCCAACTGCAATTCACCCATTACCTGCAGGGAATCCCACAGCAGGAGGTCATTCCCGCTGTTGCAAACCAGTCCCAAGGGGAGATTGTCTATGTCCTTTCCCCCTCCCCTCATACTTTCAGCGGTGTCGTAGCAGTCAGTAAATGAGAGTTTTGCTTTTCAATTTCCTGTGCTTCATACCTCTTGACATGCAGTGTTGCACATTATTAGCAGGTAATAGGTTTACCTGGGGACACAGACACAAATGTTTTCCTATGCTATCACCGCTGCAACTACATGAATGTTTTGACGTTCATAAGCTATTGCTCTGAGGGGAATGAAATGATGCACGGGTCAATTAAACGAGGGAAAGCTGTGTATTGTATTCTGTTTAACTTTTATTGTATATGACTTTTTACCAATGTTCTGCATGGAGCAGGAATGTTGGGAAATAGTTTACATTCTGTTTTGTTAAATGATTGATATGTGCTGGTATCAGATGCAATGTTTTTAATAGATTTCAAATATTCTTGAGGCACAAGAAAAGAATGTAAGGCATTAAATCATCATCTGTTTACATCAGATGTGGCAGTAATGCACGGTGAATGGAGACAGCCAGGCCACTTTACAATTGCACCGGTAGTTTTTAAATGTAATGAGCCCAGAGGACCCCAAAACCCAGCAGCAATAGATATTCACCAAGACAAATGGTGACTAAAACAAAAGTTGCTTTTAATTATCTTTAAACATGAAAAGAGGATCACACTTTAACTTATCACTAAAATTAACTAACTCAACTTAACCCCCTTCTAATTCTAAGCGCACGTCTATGTAATGTGTGTGTAAGTTCAGAAAAGCTCTTTGATTCACACTCCAATCACAGTTCTCACCTGTACAAGTTTACTGGTTGCAGGCAATTCTTATACTGTGCACAGAATTTAACATTTATGAAGTTCACCAGGCTTTGGTGCTTGAAAGATAAATGGTTACCACTCAGGAAGGTTTTTTGTCTGCTTTCAGAGAGAGATTTGTTGCTCCCTGGACACCCACAACTTATTCCTTGTGACTTGCCACTTCAGTGTCTTGCCGAAGAAACTTGCCCCATCAGGGTTTTCCAGATGACAACCTCTTTCTTTCAGGGCACTACAGAGTTCCTTTTTGTTTCCTTTATTTCAAGTGAAATAACATTAGGCCAGTCCTCTTTTATGGACCACAAGGGCTTTGACCAGGCTGAACTAAGCAGTCACAACCCGTCTTCCAAATGGGGTTTTTCCACAAGCTCGCCAGCTTGTCCTGTTCCAGTCCCAGCTGTTGCTGCTGACTGTAAAACTGTAGAACTGATCTCTCTCACACAAAAAAAGCCTGTTTGACTCCTTCTCTGCTTGCAAAACCACATGATACTCTTAGAACAGTAAGCAGAACTCCCAGACAGCCTGCAGCTCTGAACCTACTCCTCTGAGTTCTTTCATCTGTTGCTTTTTAAAGCAACAATCCATTAGTGAAGTCCCTTGGGTACTCTTCAAAGTTTTTGCAAAGGTTCTTGGAGCCAGAATGTCTGGCTTGAGCTGAGCTCCAGTATTTTAAATGAGATCTGTTTTGAAATGTTTGTATGTGACCTACACTAAAAAAATTGCCCCAATTTATCTCCCAAAATCATATCTATAACCTGTCATATAAACATTGAGCCTGCACAATTTTTCATTGAGCTATGTTAGATTTTGCTGCATGACAAGTCTTACTATTTAATCCAATGAAGCTGAACTTTGACATCATCTCGCAGACTCCAGTGACCAACATTTTCATGGATGACACAATGGCATCAGGATGGCATGGGTGACACACACTGTAGAATCATGCAAAGGATTTCTCTCTGGCTGAGGAACCTTCTCTTCAATGATGTTTCACTCAGGCAGGTAGTTAGCCTTAATAATCTCACAAATGTTACGCAGGACACAGCAGGCAATATCAACATCTGATGTCCAACTGCTTGCTCAAACGCCTCCATCATCCCTTGAGTTGTCCAAAGGCATTCTCAACCACTATCCGTGCCGAACTCAGACAATGGTTGTACTTCTGTTAGTGACGGGTTAGGGTGATGCTGCGTGAACCCCTTCATAAGCCAATTCCTGAGGGTGTAACCAGGATTACCGGCCAGATGTGCTGGAACTTCCACGTTGTCAAAGCACACGGATACCTGTAAGCAGTTAAAAATAGATGAGTATCACATTTAGCTCATCCAGTGTTTAATGCTTGCATAGATTTAACATCTATTCCGCTGCCTGTGCACTTGTGTCATGGTTGACCAATTCATTTCTTTCAGTCCCGCACACTCTCTGCCCATTGTGGTGCAGATACGTATCTCCTGTGGGACAGATATCCACCCGCATCATCTGCCTTCCTGTAAAGGAGTGAGTTGGCTAACAACTGAGCATCGTGAGTGCAGCTGGACCATCCCACAAACACATCTGTGAACCTGAAAGCAAACAGCTCAATGCAATGAGTGACAACCTGTGGGCACCTACTTCCGCAGGCAGACGATATTAGAGAGTGCATAACTCCCTTACCGTCCTTTGTGGTCCACGACAGCTTGAAGAATTATAGAGTGCTACCCCTTACAGTTTGTAATGCACGTCGAAAGAACCAAAGACTTGTTGATCCAAACCAAGGCTTTTATTAACTAAAAACCTGGAGCATATCACATGTAGGTCGACCAGTCCAGAATGACCTGGTCTGGCTAGGAGCAATCCTTTAAGACCTGCCAGTAGGTGTGGCTACACCCTCAGCCAATCACAGTCATCCTACACTACCATCTGTTCATATACACATTGGTGATAGAATCTGTACTATCACACAGTTGTAGTAGGATGAATCATAATCTTTTGGGGCCATGATGGGAATGTGTGTACCATCGATATTCTTTCTCAGCAAACCAGTTTATAGTCTCCTGCAGGCATGTCCCATTTGGTAGCTTCATAAGAGTCCATCTCAGGGCACAAGTCACCTCTGTCATGACCATCCACACAGAGTATAAACCAACACCAAAACAAAAACTGATGGTGCAATATCCACAAGGGGTGGCATACCACCACAGGGCAATGGCAAGTTGGACTCGGGGTTCCAGAGGGTTTCCATGGGGTTCCAAGTCACCTCTGTCGTGACCATCCACACAGAGGATAAACCAACTCCAAAACAAAAACTGATGGTGCGATATCCACATGGGGTGGCATGCCACCACAGGGTAATGGCACGTTGGACACGGGGTTTCAGAGGTCTCCTGAAGTTCATAACCTGGTGCTTCAAATCTGGCTCGAGGAGGTCACATAGGATGTTGAAGGTGCTCTTTGACATTCGGAAATGAGTCTGCCTCTCCACATAGTCAAATTTGGACTCAATGTTCCCCCACAGTACTTTCCCCCCATGCTCTATCTATCTTCCTCCTCGCTCTGGTCTCCAACAGAAGGTGAAAGAAACTTTACATAAGCCAACCGCCTACGTCTCCATCTGCCTATGGTAGTCAGCCTATCCTCCGCGTCCTCCTCCAGCCATCTACTGAATATCCTGCTGCTCCTCAACTAACTTCAGCATTCGTCTGACAGCGGTGGTCTGCTGAACTGCAGCACTGCAGAGTTGCATAGCCAGCATTTGAACATTGTTCCTGTTCGCCATTAGGACTTTGATTCCTCACTTCTGGCAGTACTTCCGATGAGTCCATGACGCATTATTCGACACGTCATCGCGGGGGCGGAATCCCCCTTAAATTGCCGGGTTGGCAATTTAATGGGTCGATTCCCCTGCAATTTAAAAGGTGCTGGAAGCATCTTTTCCCCAGCCTTAGCACCTAGGGCCCAAGAGGGCGACCCAGGCGCTGCAGTTTAAAAGAGGCCAGTGTTCCACTCTGACAAGAGGTGCTCCTTGTTAATCTCACATATATAATTCAAGACACTAAAGGCAAATAGCGTCAGACACAAAAGCAGTGCTGATGTTGTTTGGCCAGCACCTCATGACCTTTGAGACATCCAAAAGCATACTCAACCGCCATCCACGCTGCGCTCAGACGCTAGTTAAATTTTCACTTCCTTTGATCGAGAACGTGGTGGTTCATGAACCCCTTCACCAGCCAATTCCTGAGTGGGTAAGCAGGATCTCTGATCAAATGTGCAGGGATTTCCCCTCCATTCATGGCTTGGATACCTGTCAGCAGAGCAATGCAGATGTATAGGTATCTCATCCAACCTCTGACAGCACAATTGATTTCTTCCTGTGGCTGTTGTACCATGCAAGGATCGAAACTTACCCCCATGTCAACCCCTCCTTGGGTCTATACATGTATACATACATATAAAAACTACTTTAGGCCTTTTCACACGATTGTGACCATTTCCTGTGCATGTTAAAAAGAAACATTTCATTGCTTGAGCTACATGAACATCACTGTACAGTGAGTCATATTGACTTACATCACGTCGGAAGAGATACTCTCCTGCATCCTCAGCCTTTCTGTAAATGGATGAGTTCTCAAGCATCATTCATGCGACCAAGTCAACCCACATACACATCTGTGAAGCTGGAACCACAAAAGCATTGAATGACATATGGAAAACACTCATCAGTGAAGTCAAGTAATTGAAATTCAGGACATGATCCTTACTGGCAGTTGTGGTCAACAACTGCTTGAAGAGCAACAGAGAGCCACCTTTTCCAAATGTAATAGGCTGCTACTTTATCATGTGAGGCAATGATAAAAACATGTGCCATGGATGGCACCAGCACACAATGACAATAACTTTTCTCTGCAAATCTGTCGATTGTCGCCTGCAGACGTGCTCCACTCGTCTGGTTGATGAAACATTTCATAAGGGTCGCCCTCAACATGACAGTAACTTGGCACACCGCCATACACACAGTGGAGACACCACACCAAAAATACAACTGATAGATCAATACTCACATGGGGTGGCATACCACCACAAAACCATGGCAAGTCTGAGCCGAGGTTCTACAGGCTTTCTGCAGTTTGTTCACCTGCGCTTCAGTTCTGGCTCGAGGAACTCACAAAGATGGAAGTGCTCCAAGACAATTGGAAATAATTCTGCTACTTCTTCATCAAAATTATCTAGGACAATAGACCTCTTTAGCCATTCAAAATGCCACAAAGAAAAAAGATGTCTTTGTCTATGGCTCATCAGATCAGCTTGGGTTTCCTCCTCAAACTCCTCCCTGCTTCTCCTCAATTTCTCCAGGAACATTTCTCCCCTGAGAGCAGGTAAATGGTCTCGGTAGGGCTCCAACAGAAGGCCCTTTCAAATTGCCTTGTAAAATGAAGTTAACTGGGCAATTTACCAGGTTAAAGACCCAGGTGCAGGGCTATTTGATTGAAAGAGCCAAACCTGGCAAACCTGGTCTAAATCTACCCAGGTCCCAGAAGTGGTCAGGGAACCCAGTAAAACTTACCCGGTTGTCCTCCTCCTCCACCTATTTGAAAGGGGAAATGGCTCACCCAGTTACTCTGGAACTTTAAACAGAAAGGGAACAGGGGATTCCCTGCGGCTACATGACATGTCATTCACTACGTCATCGCAGGTGCGGGATTCCCCTTAAATTGCTGGGTTGGCGATTTACAGGTAGGTTAGGCTGCTATTTGAAAGGAGCAGGAGGCCCACACAACCCATAATCTCACCCAGGTGCCTGGAGGTCTACTTGGGTGCTGCAATTTGAAAGCGCCGATAGTGATGTTGATAAGACCTACAGACCTTGAGAGAGGCACACATTCTTAAGAAAATCATACGAACCATCTTGTCATCCGCCATTGCCAAGAAGGGGGAGATCTCGCTTCCTGCCAGTACGTAATATGTCACTCAGGACATCACCACTGGAAGTTATGCGCCTCTTTGCTCTGCGATACCAGGTAGGTCACGTGAAGGGGCGCACAGAACCAGTTTTCCTTGGTCCAGTGTAAACGGCCCTACCAGTATTTCAAAATGGTTTGTTCATCTGCCAATTTAGTGGGTTGCTAATGTGAAAGGGGCAGATTCTGATATATATCCAGCCTGCAGAGTGACTCAGGCCATGGCTAAATAACTTGCCAGTGCAGATGGTACTGTGCAGACTGATTTCACAGGGACCGGAATCTGTGATAGTACAACACAGCACTCAGGTTTAATGACCTACCAAAAACTTTACTTCCTTCTTTATTGGACCAGAGCTCTGGTGTTAAACCTGAGTGTACAGATTTGTCATTATCCCAAAAAGCATTTATAGTGGGCAGAATGTTGAAGCATTCCAGGCAACCAAAGAGGCACTAGCCACATCTTTGGCCATTCCAGAATTTTCCTCCCCCCGACGCATCAGTCAGAGTGGTCGGCACGGTGCTGGAGCAGTGGGTCGAAGAACATTGGCACCCCCTGGTCTTCTTCAGCAAACACTTCTGGACACCAGAACTCAAATACAGTGCGTTCGAACATGTAATGTTGGCCCTATTCCTGGCAATACGACATTTCCGGTACATGTTAGAGGGAAGGAACTTCTCCGCCTACACAGACCACTCACCCATGCACTCTATGAAGTTTTGGACTCGTGGTCAGTGAGGCCACGACACCTCTCCTACATTTCTGAATATACACCAGGCATTTGCCACGTTGCAAGGCAAATCCAACATGCTGGCCAACACGCTGTCCAGACCGGCCATCGCCGGTACCTCAGGAGGGCTCAATGTTGCTCAGCTGGCCAAAGACCAAGCAGAGAATGTGGATGTCCAGGCCTACCAGACCACCATCACCATCCTGAAGGCTAGCGATTTCTGTCCTTCACTGTGGAGCCTGACTTTACTGTGCAACTTGTCCACAGGCTTCCCCAGAACCATCCTACCCTCAACCTGGCAACAGTGGGTGTTCGACCAAATACACGGTCTGTCACATCCTTCCATAAGGTCTACAGTCTGCCTACTGTCTGACAAGTTTGTGTGGCATGGCCTCTGCCAAGATGTAACCCTGTGGGCTAAGACTTGTCTGGACTGCAACACACCAAAGTGCACAGACACACCAAGGCCTTGCTCCAGAGCTTCAACCCAGTGCAATGCTGTTTTGACCATGTGCACGTGGACATCGTCAGCCCATTTCCCATGAGACAAATAAATATATGGTATTTATTTGACTGTTTTACACATTGGCTGGAAGCGATCCCCTGCTCATGTGTGACACAGAGATTTGCACCAGAGCTTTCTTGTCCACTTGGGTTGCACATTTTGGAGTCCTGACCCACATCATCTCGACCAAGGGGCCCAATTCATGTCCTCTCTCTGGGCCAAACTAGCCAAGTTCTGTGGCAGCCAGTTACACCACACCACGGCCTACCATCCTCAGGCAAATGGCCTTGTCGAATCTTTCCATCGCCACCTGAAAGCTGCCATGAAAGCTCAACTACAAAGTCCTAATTGGATGGACGATTTCCCATGGGTGCAGTTGGGGATTCACATAGCACCAAAAGAAGATATGCCAGTGTCATTAGCCGAGATGGTATATGGCTCCCCACTTATCATCCCAGGTAATGTTCACCTCAACCCTCCCAGCCCACAACCCAGTGCCCTAGACGTCCTCCAGCCATTGAGGGAACAAATGGGCAAACAGAAACTACTGCCACCCTCTTGACATGGCTCTCCAACCTGCCACGTCGCTGTGAACCTGAAGTCCACCAAATTTGTTTTCGTGTGGAGAGGACAGCAAGGGACATCCCTACAATGCCCCTACAAATGCCCATTCAAGGAGTTGCTGTGCGAGTGTGTCATTTTCACCTTGGACATTGGCCAGTGGCAGGACAGGTTTATCATTGACCCCCTCAAGGCAAGTGCATCTGGACTCAGGCCAGCACGCACCGGATCCACAAGTCAGACACAGGGACCGCCTGTCCAAGGACAGTACGGTAACTCGCTTAAATGATGGCAGCGATTCTGGGGGTGAGGTGGGAAGAGCGACTGCGCGGACAGAAGGGCCGAATCGCTGCCCCAGTCGCCCGACACAAGATGGTGTAGGCCCCCTTCCCTTCTAAGGAGAAGTCCACTGTTGGTGACACGTGTTGCCCGGGGGATAGGGCCGCTTACATGTTGCATACTGCTGGACGGAGAGTGACACCACGATGCACTGATATCACTTCCGCAAGCCAGCAGATACCTGGCAACACTGAAAATAGTACTGCCAAGGGTGTGGGGGGGGGGGGGGGGAGGAGAGAAAGATTTTTTCTGAAGCTAAAGAAGCACAATTTGTTTATTTTAAAAAACTGCTAGTTCATAAAGAGCAACTGTTTTATAAGACTGCAATGTAAATAACAGTTATAGGATAGTTATTGATTTAACTGATAATAGAAATATATTTGTAAAAAAAGAAATGGTTCAGAAGGGACCGGGGGTATGGGCGGAGTGTGGAAAATATATGGGTGCTAAATGCACAACCTGTGGTGTAGAAGGAGGTGGTGGCAACTCAGTGGGGGTAGCCATCGGAGAGGGAAGGAAGAGAGGAATGGAAGAAGTAGGCCATAGAAGAAAGAGATTTGTGAGAATGGTGGGATATTTTTGTGTTACGCTGTTTTTTCTATCTTTTTTTAAAATTTCTCCTTTCCAGGATTCATTGCAGACTCAGCAGACTGGAGCATGTGGCTGAAGGAAATAGATTGGATGGATGGTAAACATTGGGTGGTGTGAGTATGTGGGAAACAAAAACATAAGAGGAACACCTGAGGCAATGGCCAAATGGGACTGTGAAGAGGAAAAGAGTCTTCACACATTTTTTTTTAAAGGGGCAGATCTGGCCTTTCTCTAAGAAACACATTTAACAGAATAGGATCATCAAAAAGTAAAAAGAGGATGGGTGGACCAGGTGGTAGGTTCCTCATTCAGTCCTAGTGCAGTGGGGGGGGGGGGGAGGGTGGCAATTTTGATAGGAAATTAATGTTCCAGTGAGGTGGAGAAAGTGATCACTGATGAAGCAGGGAGATTTATAATGGTCCACCATCAGGTATGTTCAGAATTCTGGATACTAGTAAATATATACGCCCCAATTACAATAATGGTAAATTTAAACAAGATGCATTCTTGAGATTGGCAGAGGGAAAACATTTTGAGGGAGGAACTTTAACTTCTGCCTGGACCCTGTTTTGGATAAATCAACAAAAAAAAAATAGTAGGCCAAAAGTAGTGAGAGCCACTCTTAACTTTATGAAAGAGATGAACTTGATAGATGCGTGGAGGCGGAAGCATCCAAAGGGGAGATTGTCCACTATGCTATTTATTGCTCGCACTTTCCCATGGTCCCTTATAAAAGTTTATATAGGTCAGCACAACAACAACAGGGGCTGAAAGGCTCAAACTGTGCTGTAAATAAAGCTTAATTATGTTATAATTAGGTATGATTAATTTTGTCAAATATAAGATCATAATATATTAATCAGGATTTAGGGCAGGTCCACTAATGTGTCTGACATCACTAGTAGAAGGTAGAACAGTCCTAACCCCAGGGTTGGCTTCTTGCCAATGTGTCCCAGTAAGGAGTGGTCAAGTGTGAAAAGACAAACCCCCATTCCTATCCCAGGACACTACTGGCCAATTTAGTGGGATGCAAGTGTGAAAAGGGCTTATGAGAAGAGTTCGAAAAACAGATTACATGACTAGAAAAGGATTTCCAAAAATTGGGTACTGAAGAACAATATAGGGCTCTGACAAATAAAAAATTAAAATTTAATATGCTTCAGACATAAAGCATAGAAAATGGCATAATGAAGTCAAAGCAAAAATATTATGAATTGAGGGAAAGAGCCCATAAAGTGCTCTCCTGACAGCTGAGGACAGAACAACCCTCAAGAATAATCAATGTGGTGAACAATCAATCAGAATCTGATACGCCAAAAGAGATCAACAAGGCTTTTTGACAATTTTATGAAAATTTATATTTCTCAGAATCAAAAGGGGAGCCAGATAAAATTCACAAGTTCCTGTCAAAATTGGAGTTACAAAATTTAGACCCAGAAGAACAGGAAGGGATAAATGTTCCTTTCACTGAGGAAGAAATAGCAAAAGCATTTTTATTACAAGCTAACAAATCTCCAGGAGAGGATGGGTTCCCACCTGAGTTTTACAGGGAATTTAAAGACTTGTTACCTCTTTTTATGGAAGTGATAAACTAGGCAACTGAAACCCATACCTTCCCTGAATCCTTTTCAACAGCGATAATTACGATGATTCTGAAAAAATGGATCCATTGAAACCGTCATCTTATTGACCAATTTCATTATTGAACACGGAATACAAGGTTCTTGCCAAAGCCCAGTAAATAGATTGGCAAAATATTTGCCAAAACTAACAAATATGGACCAAACATGCTTTGTGCAAAAGAGACAAGCCTCAAACATCAATAGGCTACTGAGTACAATACATCTGGCACAATCAAGGGACAGAAGTATAGTGGTATCCCTAGATGCAGAATAAGTATTTGACAGGTTAGAGTGGGATATTTTTTAAATTCAAAATGCTTGAAAAATTGGAGCTGGGGGAAACTTTTATAAATTGGATAGAGATGCTATATCAAGCACCTTAGGCTAAAATTATTACCAATGGACACATTTCTCCAGCTATCCCACTAGTCATTTTAGCTATTGAACCATTGGCTGAGGATCCAGACATTAAGGGAAGAGCACAAAATCAATTTATGTGCAAATGACAGGCTGGTATATCTGACATACCTAGCAAACTCACTGGCTAAATTACATTCTATTCTGGAAGATTATGGGGAGGTTTCTGGATAAAAGCAAGATTTTACGCCACTTACTAAAAGGGATTACAGCCAGTACCAACAATGGGATAAAATACCTAGGAGTTAGAGTAGACAACAACTTGAATAATTACATCCCCTTGTTTAGGAAGATTGAGGAAGACGAATAGATGGATGGCAAGGTAAATTGTGTTAACATGAACGTATTGCCAAGACTTCAGTATCTCTTCCGAACTTTGCCCTGAGGATTCTTTACCTACACTCACATATTAGAAGATTTCTTTGGAATGGTAAGGTAACCCTAACCCAGGGAGAAATTAACATGGGACTACAGACTGGTTGGTTTAAAATGGCCAGACTTTAAAAAATACTATTGGGCAGCCCAATTGAGGTATATCACCTCTCTATTTCAGGGGGAAGGTGTACCCTCCTGGGCATAAATTGATCTGCACACAGTGGGTGAGAAGATAGGAGGAGATTTTATTTATTAATGGAATACCAAATTATTATCTGGCAGAAAAAAAACAGCCCCATACTAAAACATAATGTTGCTGCAAATGAAAGAAACATGCTGAGTCGAGCTGAGTTTCAGTTCAACTGATTTACTATTTCAAAATCATGTGCTTAAAAGGCCTGCATTTCCTAGTGATCCTGGCGCACTGTGGGGTGGAAGTGACGTCGGCTTCCAGCTGAGGTTTTTCCCTGCACTGAGAGCCGCTGACTGCGATGCTGCTGACTGCAAACCCAGTCGTGACCGCTGGAGCTGGTTCACTTGCCACATGGGTGAGCCGTCACATGACCCTCCCACAGAACTGGTGATTGAAGGTGAAAGAATTGTAGCCTGTACACTGTCCTTTTTATGTGGCAGGACTAATCTTTTAGCAGGTGGTACCACAACTGGTCATTTGATGTCCAGATGTGCCAGTTTGAGATGGTCAATGGTAAAATTGTCCTCCCAGCTACCAATGTCCAGCACGCAGGTTGCCCCATTATGGTACACCACTTTGAAGGGTCCTTCCAAAGGCTGCTGCAAAGGTGGTCTGTGTGCTCCTCGGCGAACGAAATGTACTCATTCTGCAGTAGGTCCTTTGGCATGAAGGAGGGCACCGCTCGGTGGTGGGATGTTGATATTGAGACCAGTGCCCCAAGTCTCTCCCGGAGTTTGGTCAGGACATCTGTCAGTGCATCCTCTTGGTCATAGGGTGCGGGCACAAATTCACCAAGTCCTGAGTGGGGAGCTGTAAACCAGCTCAGCTGATGATGTTGCAAGGTCTTCCTTGGGGCTGTGTGGATGCCCAGTAGCACCCAGAGGAGTTCATCTACCCAATCGGCCCTTGGAAGCGTACCATCAGGGATGATTCCACCAGGCTGTTTGATTGCGGATGGTACAAAGTCATCTGGTGCAACTGGGTTCCAAGGAGCTGCGCCAGTGGGGACAATAGAGTCGAGGTGAACTGCACTCCTGTCTGAAGTGATGTGGGGAGGGAGCCTGAACCGCGTCACCCAGGTTGCAATCAGAGTCCTGGTGTGTGTCTCCGCAGTTGTACTGGCAACTGGGACAACTTACAGCCACCTTGTGACCCTGTCCACCATTGTAAATAGGTAACTTATTCCTTTCAAGACAGGCAGTGGGCTATGTCCACGTGCACATGCTTGAACCTTCTATGCGGTGGCTCAAAAAGTTGCAGTGGTGCCCTTGCATGCCTCTGGATTTTGGAGGCCTGGCCCAGTGCCTGACCTGTTTGTGTAGGCCTTACCATGTGAACCGATCCACAATCAGATGGACGGTCATCCAGATAGAAGAGTGGGCTAAGCTGTGTAAGGCGTTGAAAACTTGGTGCCTTCAAGCAACCAAGATGATGGGCTGGGGTTGCTTGGTGGACACGTCACAAAAGGAGCTTGCTACCTCTGAGTCCAATGGGTATGTCCTTGAGGACGTATGCTGGTATTTCACTGTCCACCTGCTGTACCTCTGCTAATACTGTGTAGTCCACCCCTGGAGACAGAGCGCGCACCAGCTCTGTTCGCAACAGCAAGTTGGCCACATTGTTCTTCTCTGAGATATGCTTGATTGCGGTGAATTCGGATACATATGGCAGGTGGTGTTACTAGCAGGCTACTATGAGAGAGACACTTTGGTAAACACGAAGGTGAGGGGCTTGAGATCCGTAAAGATCGTGAAATCCTTACCTTCTAGTAAATGCCTGAAGTGCTGGATGGCCAGGTACAGGGACTGCAACTCTGTTGAATGCGCTGTATTTGATCACTGGGGTCGCAGGTGCTGGCTGAAGAAAGCAAGTGGTTTCTACCAGCCTTCGATTAGCTGTTCAAATACACCACCAACTGCCACTTCGGAGGAATCCACAGAAAGGGCCGTGGGGGAATCTACTCGGGGGTGGACCAGGAGCGTGGCTTCGGCTAGAGCGTCTTTGGTTTGGTTGAAAGCCACCATCATCTCCTCCATCCAGCCAACTTCTTTGGCTTTGCTGTACATCAAACTGAAAAGGAGGCACACGATCTGGGCCATCGAGGAAATGAACTGATGGTAAAAGTTCTGGTAAATTCCTGCAGGCCTTTGACTGTATTGGGCCTGGTAAACTGATGAATGGCTTCTACTTTTACTGGCAGAGGAACAGCTCCCCGTGATAGTCAATCTGGTGTCTACGCCAAAATGACACTTGGCGAGGCTGATTGCCAGGTCATAGGTACTGAAGTGGCAGTAGACCAGGTGCAGATGTGCTGGCTAGCAGAATGTCATCTAGGTACATTAACTGAAAGCCCAGATCTCGCCCTACTGCGTCCATGGGACGCTGGAAGGTCCACTGCATTTTTAAGACCGAATAGCACCCAAAGGAATTTCAATAGGCTTAATGGGGTAATAATGGCCATCTTTGGAATATCATCCGGGTGGACAGAAACAATTATATCCTCAAACCAGGTCAATTTTTGAAAAGATACGTACTCTGTGCAGGTTGGCCATCAAGTCCTGGATGTGTGGGACTGGATATCTATCGTAGATGGTTGCATCATTCAACTTCCTGTAGTCACCACATGGCCTTCGTCCTCCTGCAAACTTGGGCACCTTATGGAATGGGGAGGCCCATGGGCTATCTGAACATAGAACATAGAAAAGCCACTGGTTGTCTATAGCCTGCCCTGTCCTGGGTTAGTACTCCGGTGGCTACACCTCCTTTGGCATTCGTATATAAATCAAAAGGCTTATTTAAGTCGGGTAGTGCCAAGACTGGGGCACGCGTAAGGCTATGTTTAACGAAGTCAAAATCTTTAATCTCATCGTCTGTCCAGACTAGAGCTTCGGTCTCTATAGTCGTGAGTTTATCGTAAAGAAATTTGACAAGGCTAGAATAATTTTCCATCCAGATTCTACAGAATCCCACTAAGCCAAGGAATTTCCTAAGTTCCTTGGCATTTTTGGGAGGGGGAATCTGCAGAATACCACGTATCCTCTCTGGACTTATTTTCCTAGTTCCCTGACTTACCAGATGACCTAAGTATTTAACTTCTGATTGAACAAATTGTAATTTGGATTCGCTCACTCTAAGACCTTTCTTTTCTAAAAAATTTAAAAGTGCAACAGTAAATTCTTTAGCCAATTCGTATGTTCTTCCTGTAATTAACAAGTCATCTACGTATTGTATTAGCTGACAATTGTCTCTCCGTGGAGCCTCATCTAGTATCTGTTCCAGGACCTGACCAAATAAATTTGGAGATTCTGTAAAGCCCTGAGGAAGGACAGTCCACCGGTATTGATTTTTACGTCCAGTAAAAGGGTTTTCCCATTCAAAGGCAAACATGTCTCTGCTTTCTGTTGCTAACGGACAGGTCCAGAAAGCATCTTTGAGGTCAATCACACTAAACCATTTACTATGGGGATCGATTTTACTCATGATCGTATAGGGATTAGGTACAACAGGGTGACGGGTGAGAATGATTTTGTTCAACTCCCTTAAGTCCTGTACTAATCGATAGGTACCGTCTGGTTTCTGGACAGGTAAAATCGGGGTATTAAAGGGTGACATACAAGGTTCGAGTATACCATCCTTCAGCAGCTGGTCAATTACGGGCTGCAGACCTTTGCGGCCAGCCATAGGAATTGGGTACTGTTTTCTTCTAATTGTTTGTTGCGAGTCTTTTAAAGTAACTTGGAGGGGAGGAATGTCTAAAACTCCTCTATTGCCTTTTCCTGCCCATACTCTTGGATTGATAAGTTCTCGATCTTCCTCGCTTAAAATATAAAATTGAACCCCGATGCCTGATTCTAGTGGTCTGGTACCGATAGCCAATTGGTCCTGTAAGTCTCGTCCTAATAAGCATACTCCAGCCTGGGGAAGTAGTAGAAGATCCTCTACTATTACCTTATTTCCCATTTGGATTCTGACCTCTCTTAATACAGGGACTGTGAAGTCTCTTCCTCCCACCCCCGAAACTATCATTGTCCCTTCTATTTTAACCCCCTTTGGTTGGTGTAAAATACTAGATCGGGCTGCTCCAGAATCAACTAAAAATATCATGTTTTCACTGTGGGGTCCTATGCATAAATTAACTAATGGTTCTCCGTGCAGCCCCACAGTGTGTATTGACTGAGAACCGTGACCCCCCTATTCATAATCTGCTTCCATCAGGGCATAGGATCGTGTGTCCCTGGCTCGCAGTGGGCAATCCTTTTTAAAGTGTCCTTCCTTTTTACAATGGAAACAGACAAATGTTCCCGTTTCCCAATCTCTACCTGGGTTTCTAAGGTGCCCCGGGAAGGGTCGTCGTCCCCGGAATCCTCCTCTACTCCTCCATCCACTGGGGTCCGCACTTCCCCACCCGTGGTTTCCCTCACCGCATACAGGAGCTGGCACACAGTCCCTATCCTTTTTAGGTCGCTCATCTACTACCTCTCTGACTGCTTGGATTAATGTTTTTGCCTTCCCTATTTGCTTATCTTCAGACCTCTGGACAAATGCTTTTTGTGCGATCTGTAGAAGCTGGGTTATTCCCTGCTCATGCCAATTTTCTGTCTTTTGTAATTTTCTTCTAATGTCTGGGGCTGAGTTGGTAACAAAACCAGTTAGTACCAATTGTTGCCCTGCTGGGGATTCTCTGTCGAGACCCCCATATTGCTGTATTGCCGTGTGCAATCTATTCAGAAATGCGGAAGAGGTCTCGTCGGGACCTTGGGGAACCTCAAAGGCTTTCTTGAAATTCTGTCCCTTTGGGACAGATTCCTTGATTCCTCTTATCAAATTAACCCTCTACTCTTCTATCAATACCCGACCGTCATTGGTATTTTTATCCCAATTAGGTCTTGCCAAGGGGAATTTAGTTTCTCCTGGTACCGCATCTAGTCCCCCTTGGTGATCCCTATCCCAGACTTTAATCCCTGCCTGGCGGATCATTCCACGCTCATCCAAAGTAAACAGGGTCCTAAAGATAGATGTTAACTCCTCCCAAGTATATAGATTTGATCCCAAAAATTGGTCTAACTGTTCAGCACATCCCTGGGGATCTTCTATCAGGGAGGTGAGTTCTTTCTTAAAGTTACGCACTTCAGTACTGGTCAGGGGCACATTTACGAAGCCGAGACCCTCTCCTACGGGAACTTCCCACAGGGGTCGCATCCAGTTGGTTCCTGGCTTATTAGGTCTGGGTTCCTGCTCCCTGGGAGATGGATTGGGGGGCTCTGCCCTTTCTTCCTGAAGAGTCTCACACTGTTCTGAATTAAAGTTTCCTCTCTCTCCTGTCAACGGGGGTGGTAATCGAGTTCTTTGTGAGCGAGTCATCATACCACTCCTGCTCTCTTCTCTCTTCTCTAGTGGTGGGGGAGGTGGGGAAGGTGCAGAAGGGTAGGTTATAGGAGGGGGAGGAAAGATAGGAGCCGGCATAGGAGGAACATAAGGTGGAGGGAGGGAATGTAGCACATCCCACCCTTGTGGTTCAGGGACAAAAGGTTCCTCCTCTCTCTTGTCCCTGTACTCTTTTTCTTTCAAAACCAATTGATCACACGATCCCCTAAGCCAGCAGGCTGCATATTCTCTGCTCTCTAAGTTATCTCTCTGGTTTTGATAGAGCCAGATGTTCAAAGCTTGACACATCCAGTCATCCTTGGATCCAAGTTTTGGCCAGTACACGGAGCTCCCTTTTATCGGGTATTTAACCCAGTCCCTACAACAATACCTGACCATGGTCAGTTTGTCCTTTCCACGGGTCCTTCCCGTGCCCCAGTCAGATAACATCAACCCAAGCGGGCTGTGCGTAGTTATCTGATCCTCACATCCTGAACCAGGACTCTCTTCCTTGCTACCCATATTTCCCATACTGAGAGGCAAGTAAAATTCCTCTTACCGGGTTCCAGTAGCAAAGTTCTAGCGCGCCTCCTTAACGTTTCTTCCGTCGTTTGTTCTCATTGCCTCTTCTCGGATATCACTCGCTTCTTCCACTGACCAGCCACCCGTCGTCCGTGAGTCCAGCTGAATCAGCTGGGGTGCACCTACTCTCGTCGTCGGGCACTCTGTCAGTGGAGGGAGTGTGATCCCGGACGAGTCCCCATTTGTTAGAAATAGAAGTACCTTTAAAGAAATTGCTCGAGACAAAAATTGAGAACAAAGAACATTTATTACAGCAACAATGCAAAGTTGGGTGCTTCCCCTTACCCTGGGAACACACACATACACTGGGGCTCACCCAACTTTTATACAGAAAATTTCAGTATCAGAATACCCTCCCCCTTACATTCTTCTGCCCCCTGGATGGGTTTGGCAGAGGCAATCCTTCCTGCCTACGTGCAGTTTCAGTATACTTGGAGGACCAGGGGGTATCCTGTCGGTGTCTTCTTATGCCATTATTCCCATTGTCCTTATTCACATCCTAGCCCTTGTCCCCATTCACACCTTCCCGACTCTCAGGGCTACAGTCCCTTCATCTGCAGGGTTTGTTAATCTTGTCTAGGGTTTACTAGTTAAATGTGCATACTTGAAAAATCTGTTGTATGGCTTACTAATTATATATGTATAACTTGTTAATACTGTCTAAGGTCTTCTAATTATTTATGCAAGCCTTGCTAATTCTATCTGGGGCTTGGCGACCCTTATCTCGTTCAGACTAACTCTACTTCTATTCTCAATTGTCTGTCCTTCTCTCCTTCATTCAGTGAACTTGCTGGTGTAGAAGATTCTTATCTTACTCAGACAGTGTCAGCTTCCTGCCTTCTAATATCCATGTCTCATGTTGTTTGCACTGGCTTCATTCATTTACTTATGTATCAATTTTATTTTCTTCATTTCTTCATGTTCATATTGCAATGTCAGTTTTTCTCATCTCTCACATGACTTATGAGGAAGCTGTCCCAATTTCAAATACAATTCATAATGATTGCATTGGCAGTGGCCAGGTTACTTGGAAATCCGACTCCCATCTAGACATTGTGTGTTGGAACACAAAAATGCAGAGCTGTATTCCCCTGGAGAAAATGACCTATGATTTGAGAAAAAAAAATACTATGTTCCTTAAAATTTGGCAAGCATATTTAAATTACACTGCTGCACAGGTCATAGTGTGGGCCTGCATGCCTCTGCCCCCCTACTCCACTTGTCTGGCTTCCATTGAAGGGGGCTGGGGTGGTTGCTCCACCATGCCACGAGGAAAAGTGGCACAGGCCGGGCACCATCTGCTGAGGTGCGGCAACTCCTCAAACCTTATTTATTGGTTCATTTTCACCTTTGTTTCTGTTAGTCTGGATGCAGGGTGCAAATATGATTTCCAAGTGTCTTGATGCATATCTGGTCCTAAGCAGATGTGTATGTTCAGAAAGACCCCTGAAGCTGAGGAGCAGAATGAAGCCCCTGCAAAGTGAGTGTGAAGGGCTGGGGTGGGGGCAACGACTTGAATTCAGCAGTTGATTTTGTACAAGGCTATAATTCGATTTGTAATCTTTGGTCTGGGCAGAATGACCTCCACGAACACAGAAAATTAGCAGTGGTTTCAGAGTATTCCTTGCTTCGACCTGACCCTGTTTGGCTTTGGCTAGGAATGACCTTCTACATACTTTTGGGGTGAAACAGGATTCTGTTGACACACAAATGCTGGAGAACCTCTGCAGGCCCATCACCCCTTTCTGCAGCAAAGGGCAAGGCCCGTCACCAACTGTTTGGGGCTGGAGCCCTTCCTCGAGGTGTCCCAACGTGGTGATGGGGCCTTGGCCCCTGGTGAATGTTGGCCCTGCCGAGGCTCTCCGGCATTTGGGTGGGTTTCTTCTGCCCGAGCCCCCTTCATTTCCAGGCAGTCCGTGCGAAGGCCGTGAAAGACGCTGGAGCCGCGCCCGAGTCAGACAGACCGGCCCCGCGAAGAAATCCCGCCTTCCCTTGAGTTCGCGCTTTCTTGCCGCGCCGACGGATCGCGGGGAAAACAAAGCCGCCACGTGACCGCGATGGGCACGCTGATCGCCGTTTCCTCCAATGGTCGTGTCTCTCGACGTCACCTCTGGAATGACGCGTCGTCGCGCTTTTCGACGGCAGCTCGTCACGTGGTCTCCCTCGACTCCGCGTTCAGCCCAGCATCTCTCACGTGACCTGATCCCATGGTAACGTTGCCACCGTTTATTGACTCGCCTGTTTCAAGAGTCTTTGATTTGTTCTCTTCCCGCTGGAAAACATTTAAAATAGTGTGAGGTGAGCAACTAAATGGTAAGGATTTTTTATAATCCCTGTATGATGTGCAGGCAATGATGTTAAATTCAGTTTAAAATCATTTCTGGTCTGTTTCCGCCATTGTTTGAATAAATATTGGAGCTATTTAACTGTTTAATATAAGTACATGAATTATTACCCCAATTCAATGTTTTAAATACTGATGTCATTTCTATATAGGGACAAAATACAATTGGTGTCATTCTACTGCCATCAAAGTCATCCCCATTTGCCAATTTATGGGTTTTTTAAATTTCCTCCATCTCAAGTTGAGTTTTTAAAATAAAATTCGTACTATTAATGGCTGGAAGTAATATAACTGCAGGCGTCATTTTGTCAATGCATTCAAGTCAAACACAGAACTGCTGGAGGAACTGAGCAGGCCTGGCAGCATCCAACCTGACCCGGCGTTTGGGGCCCCAAGCCCTTTCCCCTAGGTATTAGCCACCTGAATTAAATTGGACTCTGTTGTAAACCATTACCTCCTGTGTGACCTGCTCGGTTCCTACAGCATCTCTGTGATTTACCAACAATCACAGCGTCTGCAGATTTTCATGTTTCACTTTATACTGAGTTCAAGACCCACTTTATTGATTCAGTTGTCTTGCAATATCTCAATGGTATGAGCATGGAAATTTCCATTTTCAGGTAATGGTCATCTCTGTTCTTTCCCTTCCCCATTTTTGTCTCCTTTCCCCCCCCCCCCCCCCCCCCCGCTCCTCCCATATTTCTCCTGGTTTCTTCTCCCTCCAGGTCCATCTGGTCCCAACTGTCCTCCTCCATCAGCTCTCCAATGGTTATTTTACTATCACCTTATCAAGTTCCAGCACTAGCAATCTTTGTCTCTACTTATCAACCCACTCAACATTTTCCACCTGGCTCCCTTTTTCCTCTTGGCTCTCCCTTTGAGACTTGCCAATCAACTCCCTCTACCAGTCATCCTTCACCCATCATCCCTGGTTCACCAACCTCTTCCTGTTCCCTATCCAATCTTTCCCATGCTTTCCACATTATACCATTTATCTCCTTTGTGCACTCTCACTTGCTGAAGAGTCCCAGCCCGAAACATTGACAATTCTTTTTTGCTGCACGACCTGAGTTCCTCCAGCAGATTCATCGTTGCTCCAGGTCCCAGCATCAGTAGTCTCTTGCATGTCTACGATTAGGCATTTTCACGCCACATTGTAAAATGGAGATTCCCTGGAAATATTCCCTGGAAATTTTGACAGGAAACCTCCCGTGAACCAGTGTGAAAAGGTCAGCCTTGTAATTTTAAAAGGGTCTGTGGCCCCGGTAAATTTTCCCGGACCACCCTGTGGTGTGAAGGGTCAAGTGGCCAAGCAGGGAAGCCTCATGATGTCAGCGCTTGCATCCTGCATCATGTTGGCAATTCAAATTAAAAGATGCCTACTGCCTGACAACAACAAGCTGTTTGGGCACACCGCTTCGGCAGCACAATGTGGGATGAACAGCCATCCTCATTCACCATAATCCCTCACACAGCTGTATTTCCCAGAGCATTTCCAGCTGCCATTCATCCGGCATTGTCCTGCCGTCGTGTCATACTGAAGGGCGGGGGGGGGGGGGTGTCAGGGCGCGGGTTGGGGAATGGGCAATGAGGGGATGAGCAACAGACGGATGGGGGTGAACTTTTGTAACGTGTCATTGGTTGGGGGTGGGACCCCCTAAATTGCCGGGGAGGGCAAATTCCCGAGAATTTGGACCACAGAGTGAAAGGCTTGGGAGGTCCAAAATTCCCAGGAGTTTCACTGGGACAAAGTAGGGTCACTGCTCACCTGCGGTGTGAAAATGGCGAGTGCAGTAGTTCTCAAACTTTTTCTTTCCACTCGGTGCTCTGTGATTGGGATTGGTGGTGTGTATGTGTGGGAAGAGAAGGTTGAGAATCACTGCTCTAGACCCAATTATTAGTGAAATATTTTACTTGAGAAAAATTGTCATTGGCCCATTTCCTTTGGAGTTATGAAACCGTGCACATAACGAGTCAAATAGGGCCGATGAAAGCAGTGGTTTTCAAACGTTTTCTTTTCATCCACATACCACCTTAAGCAATTCCTTATTAATCACAGAGCACCGATGGCATAGGGAATATTTAAAGTGGTATGTCAATGGAAAGAAAAAGGTTGAGAACCATTGGGCTAGTGTCTCATTTGTGATCAACACCAAGAGAACCTTTGCCTAAAGCCACAAGATTCAAGTATGATTAATATGGTTAACAGCCCTAGTTTCTGTCTTCCTTTTTGTTTAAACGGAGACAAACTGCATAGTTTCTCACAAAGAATCAGAATTTACTGTCATGAAATTCATTGTGTTGCATAGCATCTTACAAGAATAAAAAGAATGCACAAAAAGATAAAGTAAGGTAGTGTCTTTGGTTTGTTGATGATTCAGGAATCTGATGCAGTGGGGAAGAAGTTGCCACTGAGTGCTTGTCTTTGGGCTCCTGTACCTTTTTCCCCAATGGAAGCAGAGTGAAGAGGTCATAGGTGGTGGGGTCTTTGAGGATCAAGGCTCCTTTCTAAAGACACTGCCTCTTGGAGATGCCATCAGTGGAGTGAAGCTTGGTGCCCATGATGTCGCAGGCTGAGTAAACAACCCTCTGGAGATTTTTCTCGTCCTGAGATTGTTCTCCACGGTACACCTGTAGAAGTTTTCGAGAGTCTTCAGTGGCATACGGAATCTCCTCAAACACCCATCAAAGGACTGCTCATAGACCTAGTAGCTGGTACTTTGCCAAAGAACTAGTGAATTCATGACTTTTAAATAGAAGTTGGAGACAAAATCCTGCTACGACTATTTAGAAATATAATGAACTTTACAGTTGCACATTATGTGGAAAGTTCTCCACATAATGTGTTACATTATTTAGAATACAATATGTTGGCATTATTTATAACAATTCCAACTTGTCAAAGTTTCAATTTGAAACCTCTATTTTCCTTCGCTCTCTTACTGTTTTGTAAATGTGATTTTGGAAAAAGTTACTTGAATGATTAGAAAGTTGAAATTCCCCAAAATTTTAGAAGTTTTAAGTTAAAATTCAACTGCAGTATTAAATGTTTAGTATTTCAATATGCATACCGGTATAAATATTTTACTGCTCTCTTATTCTACACACACAGCGAAAATGGCAGATGACTGTATTGCATGTATAATCAAAAGTCCAATTGCACTACAGAGCGGAGATTTGAAAACGGATTCTGCAAAGCCTGGAGTGTATGTAATTGAGGTGACTTTTCCAAAGGAGACAAACACTAATGTGAGTCTTCTGTTAAAGGACAAAAGTGAAAAGTTACTAATTTCTTATTGCATATGATTATTATATAATTGCTATCTTTCCCATCAAGAGATAACAACCTCACTCTTTTTTTGAAAAATGCTATTTTTTAATGCCGAACATACATTTTGTTCTGATTATGTTTTAGTTCAAGTAATTGAGTGTTTTTGCAGTTTGTTATTTGACTGATTTACTTTGGACACTTTTCTCTTAAGATATTTTAATCTGTTCCAAATGTATCAGGTTTCTCTACAAGAAATGTGTTGTCCTTTCTTTTATTTTTTTTTCAAATTTGTAAGCATTTATTTTCACTGTTTATTATTTTGAGCAATTCACCTGCTTTCATTTGCTGTTTATCAACCAGGTTAGGAAAATCACTTTTAAGAATTATTACACTGCCTTCTTAACAATACGCATTCAACAACGAGTGGCTGCAGAGTCTAACAAAACTCTGTTGAAGTGGAAGACTTGCTTACACAATATGTGCTTGATGCCCAATCCTCACACAGAGAATGGATCACAAGATTACTTTTCCATCGACAGACATCAGGTCAGGTTAGATTCTGTTTTCGGTTAACAGACTGAATATATGGATTTTTTTTCCTTTTTACTGATTGTTTCTGTAATCAAATTTGATAAATCCCGACCCACTTTATATTTTAATTTTTTGTTTCAGCTGAGTATATTATTAGTTCCTTTTTGCCACCATAGATTTCTGTTTCTATGGATAGCTATATTTGCTGGAAATTATTCAAATACACCAAATTTCAACATCATTCTGCAGAAAATACAGTTACTGAATGTGGGTCAAAGCTACCTGAACACTTATTTTTCTGAGATATGTAGAAGTAATGACACAAGGAGCAGCTGCACAGGACAAATTAGAATAGCACCCAGCAATCTTAACTCTCTTTGGTGACTCAAAGGAGATATTTTTATTGTAACATTAGGAGTCACTGCAGGCCATGCTCATGGTCTAAATAATTATCCAACTCCAGTGGATAACCAGGAAAAAACAAGTTCCATGGACTGAAAGAAATCTAATTACCACTATCATATTGTTACAGTTTATTGGCTATTTTATGACCATCAGTTGTAAAAGCAATGGTTCTTTAATTCATGCATACCCCCCCCCCCTCAAGAAACTGTAGCTTTTCAGTAATTTGACCATAGGCAATATGACATGAGTTTTCCAGCAATCAGTTCAGGATTTGGATACTATCTCAGAATTTGACAAAACCTACATTTTGGAAAGTAAATAAGTTTAAGGTTTTCACCATAAAACACTTTCTCACTGCAAAATCTCCATCACAAGCATATTTGCGTATCCTGTCAAGGGTGACGTGAGGGCTGCCTTCAGGAGAGTGAATCTGAGGGAAACATCCAGTCTGGATGGAATACCAGGCTGAGTATTAAAAACCTGTGCTGACCAACTTGCCAATGTATTCACAGATCTCTTCAACATCTCATTGTGGAAGGGTGCAGCACCCACGTCTTTTAAACAGGCCTCAATCAGACTGATTCCCAAGAAGTGTGTGGTAACCTGCCTAAATGACTATCGGCCAGTGGCATTCACATCAACACTGATGAAGAGTTTTGAAAGGTTGGTGTTGAAGCACATCAGTTCCTGTCTGATCAGCGGCATGGATCCATTCCCATTTGCCTAGTGCAGCAACAGGTCTATGAAGGATGGATCTCACTGGCTCTATACAAAGATGTAGATATCAGGATGCTCTTTATCAACCACAGTTCAGAATTAAACACCGTCATCCCTTAAAAAATCTTCAAGACCATGGCCTTAAAGCCCCACTGTGTAATTGGATCCTGGATTTCCTCATCTCCAGTCTACAATCAGTGAGGATTGGTAAGAACATCTCCACAATCTCCATCAGCACCGAAGCAACACAGGGCTGCATTCTTAACCACCAGATCGTTATACACCTGTGACTGTGTGGCTCGGTACAACGACCATGCCATTTACAAATTCGCTAATGATACCACAGTAATGAGTTGTATAAAATGGGTCAATGAGTCAGTATACAGCAGGGAGATTGAAAACTTGAGTGAATGGTGTACTAACAACAGCCTCACAATGTCACCAATACTGTGGAGCTGATTATCAACTTCAGGAAGGGAACACCAGAAGTGTATGCTCCAGAGATCATTGTGGGATCAGAGTGGAGAGGGTGAGCAAATTTGTTCTTGGGATTCACTACCTTGGAGGTTATTTCCTCGACTCAACATACTAATGGCATCATAAAGAAAGCACATCAGCACCTCCACTTCCTCAGGAATTTGCGGAGGTTTAGTGTTACATCAGAAATTCTGGCAAATTTCTACAGATATGCGATGGAAAGTGTGTGTCACGGTCTGGTGTGGGGACACCAATACCCCTGAGTGGAAAAGATAGTGGATACAGCCCAGGACATTACAGACAAATCCCTCCCCATCATTGAGAACATCTACAGAGAACGCTGCCATCAGAGAGCAACAGCCATTATCAGGCATCCACCTCTCCCAGCACACGCTCTGTTCTCCCTGCTGCCATCAGGAAAGAGGTATCGGTGCCACAAGACTCGCACCACCAGGTTCAGGAACAGCTGTTCCCCCCCCCTCCACTGTCAGACTCAACAAACTCAATCAGAGACTCATTTAAGGTCTTTTACTTTTGCACTTTATTGATTTTCTTCTCTTTGTATTGCATATATCAGTTTGTTTACCTTTATTTGTTTTCATGTATACGTGTCTTGAGTACAGTTTTTTGCACTAGCAATAAGTAGGAATTCTGCCTCGCCTGCAGGAAAAAGAATCTTTGAATTGCATATAATGTCTAGACAATAAATCTGAACTTAGAATTTTGATTTACCAACATCATATTTTTCCACATAGGGTTGATCACTATCAATTATAAGTTCAAGAGTTCTAAAAGCTTTAGATGATAGAATTTGTCAAATTAAAGCACAACTTATAAATTAAGCTAATAACATGTATTGGACTTCAACCATAGATGCTATTAGAACCAAATGATGTAAAGGCACTACGTTTGATCCTGCGGCAGCCTTCACCAGTTTGGCTGAATTTTACACTGGAAGATATCAAAGTTTATGAGTGCAGTCCCAACAAGGATGTAAGTATCAGGACTGGGCATCTTTAAAAATGCCTAAATTGAGTTACCCAACTCCTATTCAGTATTATTTGATTCTTTCATTTATTCCAAAGATATTTAAATCTCAGTATGCTGGGCATGACTGTAAGTAGATCAAGTTTGACTACCTCGATTGGAAAGGTGGGGTCACATTGGGGAAAAAAGGGAATAGATAGATAAATAGATAGGTAGAATGTGACGAGAACACACTATTTAAACATGTATCTTCCATTTCTCATTCCACTTTGTATTTGTTGGATGGGTCAGAAAGGACAACTTTATGTACCCAACTAAATAGATTAAATAATTTAAAAGTTGTATGACTTATTTTTAAACAGAAGGAACGGGGACCATGGCTTCCTAAACTCGTGGCCCTGGAGCAACCTTTGAATTTAAGTGATGTAAGTACAATGTATATTTTTACACATGGATCCAGTGCACATCTGTAGACCTTAGTGCACACATGTCAAACTTAGGCCCACGGGCCAAATTTGCCCCGTGGTATAATTATATTTGGCCTGCAAGATCACATCAAATATGTATTAGAGCTGGCCTGCTGGCCACCGCGCCAGTATAGCGCATGCACAGCTAATACTGCAAAGCCCAGAATGCTTTGCAAATGCGTTGGCGTCAGCCCGCCAAATGCCCCCACCTCCTCTCTTTACTTTTATTAGCATCTGCGACCTGTCGCCTAACGCACATGTAATAAACCCCTTACGAAAAATGGCCAAACGAAAGACAGAAAACAGGACCTTTCAACACAGGTGGGAGGCAAACTCTGACCCCAGAGTTTGATGAACTTGCATCTAAGAAGAGATGCCAAGTATCTGGTTTAGACCCAGGTGCATCAGAGTAAATCACAGTGTAGCAAGCTAAGCTTGGATTCATATTTTCTTTGGTTAACTTTGGACTGTTCATAGTTGAAAGATTGGATTTTCATTGAAGCAAGTTGTTATTTTTTTAACTTGTTGGCTTGTGGAAAAAAAACATTTAAAAGGAGCTTAAAGGCTATAGAGAAATATTATTTATTGAATATTTTATTTCTCATTTGTTAATGCTTCTGCTGGAAAGAGTTTAACCAAAACTATTATTAAACATTTATTTTAATAAGAAAAAGTTTAACATTACATATGTTGAAAGAAGAGAAAACATGCAGATGTTGAAAATTTTCAATAAATATTTAGTTTGGCCCACGACTTAGTCCAAGTTTTTAATTTTGGCCCTCTGTGAATTTGAGTTTGACACCCCTGCCTTAGTGAAAATAGGCGTTCAGCAAAATTCAAATCTTTACTGTTAGAACCATTGAACAGTACATAACAGAAAACTGGCCATTTCATGCTGAAATATCATTCTGCTAGTCCCATTGATCTGCACCCACTCCATAACCCTCTAGACCTCTCCCAACCATGTATCTATCCAATTTATTCTTAAAACTTAAGAGTGAGCCCACATTTACCAGGTCAGATGACAGCTTGTTGCACCTTCCCACCACTCTGAATGTAGAAGTTCCCCCTAATGTTTTCCCTAAACGTTTCAACTTTCACTCTAAAGCCATGTGTTCTTGTATTTATTTCTCTTAATCTAAGTGGAAAGACCCTACTTTCATTTACTCTGTCCATACCCCTCATAATTTTGTAAACCTCTATCAAATCTCTCTTCATTCTTCTATGGTCTGACGAATAAAGTCCTAACCTGTTTAATGTTTCCCTTAAGACCGGGCAACATCCTAGTAAATCTTCTCTGCACTTTTTCAATCTTACTGATATCCTTCCTGTAGTTAGGTGACCAGAACTGCACACAATAATCCAAATTTGACCTCATTAATGTCTTATACAAGCTTACCATAACATCCAAACTCCTATACTCAATACTTTGATTTATGAAGGCCAAGATACAAAAAGCTTTCTTTAAAACCCTGTCCACCTGTGATGCCACTTTCATGGAATTATATATCTATACTGCCAGATCCCTTTGCTCCTCTGCACTCCTCAGTCCCCTGCTATTTATTATTTGTGTCCTACCTTGGTTTGTCCTTCCAAAGTGCAAAACCACACACTTCTCTGCATTAAATTCCATCTGCCATATTCTGGCCCATTTTTCCATTTGGTGCAGATCCCTCTCCAAGCTTTGTAAGCCTTCCTCGCTGTCCACAATGCCTCCAATCTTAGTGTCACCAGCAAACTTGCTGATCCAATTTACCACATTATCATCCAGATCATTAATGTAGACAACAAACAACAATGGTCCCAGCACCGATCCCTAAGGCACACCACTAGTCACAGGGCTTTAGTCTGAGAAGCAATCATCCACCACCACTCTGTTTTCTTCCGTACAACCAATTTTGAATCCAGTTTACAACCTCTCTATGGATACCAAGTGTCTGATCTAACCTCCCATGAGGGACCTTGTCAAAGGCCTTACTAAAGTCCATGTAGACAACATCCACAGTCTTTGCTTCATCTACCTTTTTGGTAACCTCTAATATTTCTGCCAGGGCCCCTACAATTTCTATACTAGTCTCCCTCAAGGTTTGAGGGGAGATCATTTCAGGCCTGGGGGATTTATCTATCTTTATTCACTGTAAGGCAGCAAGCACCTCCTCCTCTAATCTCTTGATATTCCATGCCACTACTGCTTGTTTCCCTTCCTTCCTTTGCCAGTTCCAAAGTAAATACTGATGCAAAACAAAAGCTGTTTAAGGTCTCCCCCATCTCATGACGCTTCACACATAGACGACCACTCTGATGCTCTAGGGGACCAATTTTGTCCCTTACTATCCTTTTACTCTTAACTTGTAGAAACCCTTCGGGTTTACTTTCACATTATCTGCCAAAGTAAATGTTATGATCATTCCCATTCACTTCAATTGATACTTCTATAGATTTGCTAATTTTGTGAAACTCTTGTTTTTGAAGTAACTAATTAACTTTCTGAGATTATTATTATATACAACTGTGTTTGGCCAACTGATGAGATAACCCAGTAAATCAGTTTGGAAAACCACTGTGCTACTCACTCATACAGATTAAAAGGTCCAAGGTCTGGATCCTTGTTTGTGCTCTGTTAATTGATCTCAATGCTTTGCAAAAAAAAAAATGTCTTTGGTAGACCTGGATTGGAAGTGGAAAATAAGCCAAGGTTTTACCTTTTAATTGCTATCTAATAATAAGTATGCTCAATGAAGATGAGCTCTGCACTGTATATGTTCAATTGGCTCTGCAGCCTTCACAGTGAAGGCTTAGACAGGAAATCTGACGATTCAACACACTGATCATTGGGAAACTTCCCCTGATCTTTGTTTCTGAAAACTTTCTCACAGGCTGTAGCTATCGGGGATAGTCTTACACACTTCTTTGAATCAAGTGGTCACATTTACCACTCTGCAATCATTTGGCACTGCCTCTATATTTGAGGAATATGGTGTAACCTTGATATAATGCAGATGTCAGTGTTAACGCCAGTACCTGTAAGTGAAGTTAACATTTACTTAATTTTGAAACTTTGTTTTTCAGTCCATGCAAAGACAGTGTGTACAGGTTTCCCCAACATTTTCTCTCCTCATACTTTCCATTGCTGTATCCCCAATACCAGATTACCAAACTTCTCTCAGAATCTTAAACGATCCATCGTTGGAGCTGTCATTGTCAGAGAACCATATCGAATGCCTTTTACATTCTACTGGGAATAATACTGCCTCTCTGTGACCCTGGAATAAAAGCACATTCTGACATGAGAACATTGTATTGACCACGGTATATCTAAAACCACAGATATTATATCAAGGTTACACTGCACTAGAAGATTATGACAAGCTTCTCTGCAATTTCCACTTCAAATTTCTTGTCAAACTTGGATGCATCCGTACGGAACTGGTGACTTGTTTAAGTGACGTCATCTTTTATTTAATTTTTATTGCTTTTCACCATCCATTATCTGTTGTGAGGCGTTTGCCATTCTGTTAATAAAGACCAAATTGGTACGGAACTGGTGACTTGTTTAAGTGACGTCATCTTTTATTTAATTTTTATTGCTTTTCACCATCCATTATCTGTTGTGAGGCGTTTGCCATTCTGTAAATAAAGACCAAATTTGTACGGAACTGGTGACTTGTTTAAGTGACGTCATCTTTTATTTAATTTTTATTGCTTTTCGCCATCCATTATCTGTTGTGAGGCGTTTGCCATTCTGTTAATAAAGACCAAATCAAAGTATTCACTAATAATTCCAATCTTTCAGTCTGCCTCTGTAGACCCAAATTTGCCTCACCATCTTCTTAACATCTTGTTTAAATGCCTAAAGAAGTATCTGAGGTTTCTCTTAAATTCATTTAGCTTCATTCCTTTTTGTTTCTCTTTCCTATATAATTTCATTAAGACATCCTTTTTTAAACACGTGAATCCTTTTGGAATGAAGGTCACTCTACAGTTTGCCTCCTAATTGCTAATACATAAACTTTTAAGTAATTGGTGTGCAAGGGCACTCAAGTCCTCTGAACAACAACAAAATCTAGATCTAGAACCAGGGTTTGAAAGTTTTTGAAACTCCCTCAAGGGATAATAGGGAGGAGATCTTTGGATATTTTTAAAGCAGAGGGTAAGTAGATACTTAAAGGGGGTGGGGGGTGGTGGTGGTGGTGAAAGGTTCCTGTGGATACACATGAACTCAAACTTGAGGTTGTAATCAGATTATTAAATGGTGGAACATGCTTGAGGGTCTGAGTGGCCTATTTCTGCTGCCAATTGCAAATGTCTGTATTTGAAATTAATAAGAATTTGTGGCAACATAAAGAGGTGAGAGAATGCTAGTGTGAACTGGGAACGTAATTAGAGTTGCTATAAAAGAGGACAAACTGTTGTCAAAGGAGCTTGTATTTTTTTCTTCAACTATAGATGTCTTTTTACAGGGATTACCAGATATGGATTTGGTAGCTTCTAGTGCACAGCAGATGTGGATGTTAACTGAAATGGTCCAGAGTAATTCAACAACTGCTCGTGTGGGACGCTTTGATGCAAGTATCATTATCCTTTAGTTTGCAACCTACCAAAAGTAGACCTGAAATGTAGCAGAAAAATGTGAATAAATACATTTATTACAAGAAAATTATGTCACTGTTCATATATTGTATATAATTAAACCTTTGACAGTCCCTTTGGTCTGACAAGAAATGTGGGAAAGGAATCCTTCTGGATTGGAATATCACAGTTTCATCAATCCCTGATTATGCTGAGTGAACCAATATCACAACAAATTAAAACAGTTACAGTCATTCACATGCCTGAATTATGAAGGGCTCATCAATATGTTCCCTTTCCTGATTCGTATCCATTCTCCATAACTGAAAGTCTTTCTGTGAAGTTATCTGTCCATACTCATTGATGGAGATTAAGATTGACAAGTTAAGAGGACTTTCAAGATTGATGTATGGATGTTTCTACAAGGCCCCAATATGCTTTCTGAAAATGAATTTTGGATATCCACGGATGCATTCACTGTTGAATATAATACATGCCATGAGCACAAATAAAATAATGTTAACACTGATAGAAAGCTAGTTTGAAGATCATAATGATTATTAAAAGAGAAGACCGTGAATTGAAATACATTCCGAATATGAAGAAACCAATATCACCCTACATTTCTTGTGTTCTGTCCACAGGTGGATGGTTCCTATGATGTCAACATGCTATCCTATATCTGAGTGGTTCTTCAAGCTGAGGGCCAGAGTATTCAAAGCACCATGTTATGTGACTGCATGCAAAGTATTTGATGCCCAACTGAAAACAAAAGTGGGTTTTCTGTTCTTATTTTGAATGGGATTGAACTAATTCAGATCAAATTTATTGTCAAAGTCCACACATGACATCACATACAACCCTGAGATTCCTTTTTCTTGTGAACGCGGCAGAATTACCACTAATTGGTAGTACAGAAATAAACTACACAACATAAACATAAACAAACAAAGCACTGTAAACAGATAACAGGTGTAAACAAACTGTGTAATACAGAGAGAACTAAAGGAAAATCAATAAAGTCCTTAATGGAGTCTCTGATTGAGTTTGTTGAGGAGTCTGATGGTGCAGGGGTAGCAGCTGTTTCTGAACCTGGTAGTACGAATCTTATGGCACCTACTGAATACCTTTTTCTTGATGGCAGCAGCGAAAACAGAATGTGTGCTGCCCTCCTACGGCAGCGTTCCCTGTACTCAATAGTGAGGAGGCTTTTGCCTGGAATGTTCTGGGCTGTGTCCACTACCTTTATGCTCAGGGATCTTGGTGTTCCCATACCAGACTGTGATGCAGCTGGTCAGCACACTTTCCTCCACACCTCTGTAGAAATTTCACACTATTTTATATGAACAAAGCTGATTAATGTAAATATGTATTTTGTTAGAAAGTTAAACTTTGTGGTTATTTCCCAGTCTGGTTGGACCCAGTCATTTAAAACAAACATGTTTATTTTGCACAATTACAAATTTAGTTAAGAAAATAAACTCTTGAAGAACATTCAGTTTTATAATATTTGAGGACGTACATGCTCAAAGCTGATGAAATGTAAACAGGCAAACGGTTTAATTTCCCATCAAATGACTTTTAAAATGTAGGTTGTAAGATAACTGAATGAGATTCTGGAGAATGCTGCTGGGTTTTGGGCCGTCTGGGCTTGTAACATTTTGGGGTGGCTCGTCCTTTCAAATTGAAAATTGGAGATTTGGGATCTTAAACTTTTTCAGTTTTTGCAATTTATTAATTAATTGGTTTTTTTTTCTAGCTAATATAAACCTTATAAAGATTAGTAAATCTGTTCAGAGGGTTAATGTGGAACAGATTAGGAACCCTGTTCAGAGGGTTAACGTGGAACAGATTAGGAAGCCTGTTCAGAGGGTTAACGTGGAACAGATTAGGAAGCCTGTTCAGAGGGTTAACGTGGAACAGATTAGGAAGCCTGTTCAGAGGGTTAACGTGGAGCAGATTAGGAAGCCTGTTCAGAGGGTTAATATGGAGCAGATTAGGAACCCTGTTCAGAGGGTTAATGTGGAACAGATTAGGAACCCTGTTCAGAGGGTTAATGTGGAACAGATTAGGAACCCTGTTCAGAGGGTTAATGTGGAACAGATTAGGAAGCCTGTTCAGAGGATTAACGTGGAACAGATTAGGAAGCCTGTTCAGAGGGTTAACGTGGAGCAGATTAGGAAGCCTGTTCAGAGGGTTAATGTGGAACAGATTAGGAAGCCTGTTCCAGAGGGTTAATGTGGAGCAGATTAGGAAGCCTGTTCCAGAGGGTTAACGTGGAGCAGATTAGGAAGCCTGTTCAGAGGGTTAACGTGGAGCAGATTAGGAAGGCTGTTCCAGGGGGTTAATGTGGAGCAGATTAGGAAGCCTGTTCAGAGGGTTAATGTGGAACAGATTAGGAAGCCTGTTCAGAGGGTTAACGTGGAGCAGATTAGGAACCCTGTTCAGAGGGTTAATGTTGAACAGATTAGGAAGCCTGTTCAGAGGGTTAATGTGGAGCAGATTAGGAACCCTGTTCAGAGGGTTAACGTGGAGCAGATTAGGAAGCCTGTTCAGAGGGTTAACGTGGAGCAGATTAGGAACCCTGTTCAGAGGGTTAATGTGGAACAGATTAGGAAGCCTGTTCAGAGGGTTAACGTGGAGCAGATTAGGAAGCCTGTTCAGAGGGTTAACGTGGAACAGATTAGGAACCCTGTTCAGAGGGTTAACGTGGAACAGATTAGGAACCCTGTTCAGAGGGTTAATGTGGAGCAGATTAGGAAGCCTGTTCAGAGGGTTAATGTGGATCAGATTAGGAAACCTGTTCAGAGGGTTAACGTGGAACAGATTAGGAAACCTGTTCAGAGGGTTAACGTGGAACAGATTAGGAACCCTGTTCAGAGGGTTAATGTGGATCAGATTAGGAAACCTGTTCAGAGGGTTAATGTGGAACAGATTAGGAAACCTGTTCAGAGGGTTAATGTGGAACAGATTAGGAAGCCTGTTCAGAGGGTTAACGTGGAGCAGATTAGGAAACCTGTTCAGAGGGTTAACGTGGAGCAGATTAGGAAGCCTGTTCAGAGGGTTAACGTGGAGCAGATTAGGAAGCCTGTTCAGAGGGTTAACGTGGAACAGATTAGGAAGCCTGTTCAGAGGGTTAATGTTGAGCAGATTAGGAAGCCTGTTCAGAGGGTTAACGTGGAGCAGATTAGGAACCTTGTTCAGAGGGTTAACGTGGAGCAGATTAGGAAGCCTGTTCAGAGGGTTAACGTGGAACAGATTAGGAAGCCTGTTCAGAGGGTTAACGTGGAGCAGATTAGGAACCCTGTTCAGAGGGTTAATGTGGAACAGATTAGGAACCCTGTTCAGAGGGTTAATGTTGAGCAGATTAGGAAGCCTGTTCAGAGGGTTAACGTGGAGCAGATTAGGAACCTTGTTCAGAGGGTTAACGTGGAGCAGATTAGGATGCCTGTTCAGAGGGTTAACGTGGAGCAGATTAGGAAGCCTGTTCAGAGGGTTAACGTGGAACAGATTAGGAAGCCTGTTCAGAGGGTTAACGTGGAGCAGATTAGGAATCCTGTTCAGAGGGTTAACGTGGAACAGATTAGGAACCCTGTTCAGAGGGTTAATGTGGAACAGATTAGGAAGCCTGTTCAGAGGGTTAACGTGGAACAGATTAGGAACCCTGTTCAGAGGGTTAATGTGGAGCAGATTAGGAAGCCTGTTCAGAGGGTTAATGTGGAGCAGATTAGGAACCCTGTTCAGAGGGTTAATGTGGAGCAGATTAGGAAGCCTGTTCAGAGGGTTAACGTGGAGCAGATTAGGAACCCTGTTCAGAGGGTTAATGTGGAACAGATTAGGAAGCCTGTTCAGAGGGTTAACGTGGAACAGATTAGGAACCCTGTTCAGAGGGTTAACGTGGAACAGATTAGGAACCCTGTTCAGAGGGTTAACGTGGAGCAGATTAGGAACCTTGTTCAGAGGGTTAACGTGGAGCAGATTAGGAAGCCTGTTCAGAGGGTTAACGTGGAGCAGATTAGGAACCTTGTTCAGAGGGTTAACGTGGAACAGATTAGGGACCCTGTTCAGAGGGTTAACGTGGAACAGATTAGGAACCCTGTTCAGAGGGTTAATGTGGAACAGATTAGGAAACCTGTTCAGAGGGTTAACGTGGAACAGATTAGGGACCCTGTTCAGAGGGTTAACGTGGAACAGATTAGGAACCCTGTTCAGAGGGTTAATGTGGAACAGATTAGGGACCCTGTTCAGAGGGTTAACGTGGAGCAGATTAGGAAGCCTGTTCAGAGGATTAATGTGGAACAGATTAGGAAGCCTGTTCAGAGGGTTAACGTGGAACAGATTAGGAAGCCTGTTCAGAGGGTTAATGTGGAACAGATTAGGAAGCCTGTTCAGAGGGTTAATGTGGAGCAGATTAGGAAGCCTGTTCAGGGGGTTAATGTGGAACAGATTAGGAAGCCTGTTCAGAGGGTTAACGTGGAGCAGATTAGGAAGCCTGTTCAGAGGGTTAATGTGGAACAGATTAGGAAGCCTGTTCAGGGGGTTAATGTGGAGCAGATTAGGAAGCCTGTTCAGGGGGTTAATGTGGAACAGATTAGGAAGCCTGTTCTGAAGGATAATGTGGAGCAGACTGGTAAGCCTGATATTAAGTCTGGGAAGAATGTTAAGAGAAAAGATGAAGGTAAGGTGGGAAAGAACAGTACTTCTGGATTTGTATGTCATTTTTGTAAGAAACCTGATCACATTATAGTGAATTGTTTAGTGTTGAAAAAGAGATGAGAAAAGGAGGTTTTACAAGAAGCATATATTCAGACAGTTGAATCGCCTCAAATCAACAATACCCGCCACCTGTGTGATCTTCAGCCACAAAGATCCTCACTGTTTCTCTGCCATAGTCTCCTCTGCTTCTCCTCAAATGGGGGGTGGGGGGGGTGGTCTCCCTGTTTTCTAGTGCCCTGCACCAGTCCTCTGCTACCCCAGTGTCTGCAGCCCTTCGAGCCTGCTACTAAACACAGGTACCTCCATTTGGGATATTAAAATAAGTCACTGTTGACTCTTATAATGGGTCATTTTAAGCCTTCACAGAGCTGTCGGCAGTCGGACAGGGCAGAACCCTGCAGAGCAGCACAGTGTCTCCTCTCCTCTTCCTGCTCTCCGTAGGTCCTCAGCTCCTGCAGCACTACTATTTTTTTGTGTTTCACTCCCAGAGACCACTTGGGGTGCCCCACTTGGGGCACTGGATTGGATGGTCCTGCTGGGACAAGGAATAGTGGGTAGGATTACAAAATAAGTGAGGTATCTAGATAAGAGGAGGAGGAAGAATGCATATGATGAAGGAAACAAAAAATAGGAAAGGCTCATGAGAATTATATGGTAGCCAGGAAGGAACATAAGAAAGGACTTACGAGTCACCGCCTCAGCTTTTTGGCTAAGATCAAGTGTAGAAAGGACTTCGGAGAGCTAAGATGGCCTTGGCAAGTAGGATTGAGGCGTGCTATGCATGCGTGAAGAACAGAAGGATGAGGAGAGTGAAGGCAGGGCCGCTTCAGGGTAAAGGAGGCAATGTGTGCTTGAAGGCGGAGGAGGTAGAGGAGGCTCTCAATGAATACTTTGCTTCAGTGTTCATTAGAGATAAACCTTGGTCAAGGTACAGTCAGCATAGAACAAGCATATGTGCTGAAGCATGTTGAAGTTAAGCAAGAGGAAGTGCTGGATCTTCTTAATAAGCCCTGGGACCAGACAGGATATTCCAAAGTTGTTACAGGAAATGAGGGAAGAGATTGCTGGGGAGGTACTGGAAGATTTGAGAATGGCAAATGTGGTCCTCTTGTCTATAAAAGGTAATAGGGAGAATCCTGGAAATTATAGATCGGTGAGTCTTACTATTGGAGATTAATCTTAGGGACAGGACTTACTAGCATTTAGAGAAGTACAGTCTCCTCAGGGATAGTCAGCATGGCTTTGTGAAGTGAAGGCCATGCCTCACGAGACTAATTGAGTTTTTTGAGGAAGTAACAAAAGAAATTGATGAAGGTAGGGTGGTAGAAGTAGTACCTATGGATTTTAGTAAGCCATATGACAAGGTCCCCCATGGTAGACGTTCAGAAGCTCATGAGGCATGGGATCCGTGGAACTATGGCTCAGTGGATTCAGAAGTAGCTTGCCTGCAGAAAGCAGAGGGTTGTAATGGATGGAATGTATTCCAGTGACTAGTGGAGTTTGGCAGGAATCTGTTCTGGGACCCCTGCTCTTGGTGTTTTTATAAATGACCTGAATGAAGAAATGGAGGGATGGATCAGCAAGTTTGTAGATGATGAAGTTCAATCTAAATAAGTGTGAAGTGATGCAATTTGTAAGGTCAAACTTGAAGGCAGAGTGCATGGTTAATGGCAGGTTTCTTAAAAGTTGGAAGAAGAGAGGGGACTTAGGGTCCAAATCCATTGATCACTTGAGGTTGCCACACAGATTGATGGGGTAGTTAAGAAGGCTTATGGTATACTGGCATTCATTAATCAGGGAATTGAGTTCAAGAGTTGAGAGGTAATGTTGCAGCTCTAAAAAAACTCTGGTTTGACCAGACTTGGAATATTGTGTTCAGTTCTGGTCATCTCATTATAGGAAAGATGTAGAAGCTGTGGAGAGGGTTCAGAGGAGATTTACCAGGATGTTGCTGGGATTGGAGAAGGTTTCTTTCAAGTTAAGTTTAGCTGAATTAGGGCTTTTCTCTTTGGAGCGAAGAAGGATGAAAGGTGATTTAATGGAGGTCTACAGATGTAGACAGCCTCCAAGAAGGCAGGCGTGGGCTACACACTCTACTGGTCTGGCAAGCCTATGGATGAACGATGCCTATCTGGTGTAGGCTTCATGGTCAAGAACTCCATTGCCTCCAAACTCGAAAACCTCCCGACAGGCCACTCGGACTGGATCATGTCCATGCGACTCCCCCTTCAAAACAAGCATTGCATCACCCTTATCAGTGTCTATGCTCCAATCCTCCAGGCGGAACCAGCAGAAAAGGACAAGTTCTACACTGATCTGCGCAACCTCATTCAACGCACCCCTACAGCCGACAAGGTTGTCATCCTTGGCGACTTCAACGCTCACATCGGCAAAGACTCAGAAACCTGGCCAGGAATCCTGCGCAAGCATGGTGTCGCCAAGTGCAACGACAATGGGCGCCTCCTGTTGGAGCTCTGCGCAGAACAGCGGCTTGTCATTACAAACACCCTTTTTCAGCAGAGGGACAGCCTGAAGACTACCTGGATGCATCCCCCATCCAAACACTGGCACCTCTTGGACTACGTCCTGGTGCGAGAAAGAGACAAATGAGAGGTAAGTTTAATTGGGTTCTCTAACTACCTCTGAGGTAGGTCAGGGACCCGGTTGGATTCTGACGGGGTTGACCAAGTCACACCCTTTCTTACTGCTGTGTAACTGGGGTGTAAAATGTAAAAAGCAAGGGGGAGGTGGCGGCCCCGGCCTCGGTCAAGTGAGGCAGGCGGACGCCCCGGTCCGGGCAGAATTGAGGGGGAGACGGTGGCCCCGGCCTCGGTAGAGCGAAGCAGGCGGAGGCCCCGGTCTGGGCAGAAAGAAGGAGGTGATGGCCCAGGTCCGGGCACAGGGAAGGTGGCGGCGGCCCCGGCCCCAGTCTGAGCAGAAGGTAGGCGGTGGCGGCCCCGATCCGGGCAAAAGCGAGGGGGAGGCGGCGGCCCCGATCCGGGCAAAAGCGAGGGGGAGGCGGTGGCCCCGGCCTCGGTAGAGTGAAGCAGGCGGAGGCCCCAGTCCAGGCAGAAGCGAGGGGGAGGCAGCGGCCCCGGCCTCGATCGAGTGAGGCAGGCGGAGGCCCCAGTCCGGGCAGAAGCGAGGGGGAGGCAGCGGCCCCGGCCTCGATTGAGTGAGGCAGGCGGAGGCCCCGGTCTGGGCAGAAGCGAGGGGGCGGCGGTGGCCCCAGCCTCGGTAGAGCGAAGCTGGCGGAGGCCCCGGTCCAGGCACAGGAAAGGCGGCGGCGGCCCTGGCCCCAGTCCGAGCACAAGGTAGGCGGCGGTGGCTTGTGTGGACGTCTCTTTATTTGGTCGCGCTGCTGTAGCGGATGCTACAAGGTGATAACTTCTTACTTGCTGCAAACAAACAGGTCTGCAAGATACACCAACCCCGCGGCCTCCGGCCTCGCCCTGTTGGCGCCACAAGGCCTCGCACCGACGCCTCGACTCCACCAAACACCCCGCTGGTACCAGCCGCTCCCAGGTGGGGCCCGGTGAACTGCGGGTCGCCCGCTTTCCCTGGACCGCGCGGCTGAGGAAGGTCCTGGCGCCGCCGCAAACTTCTTCCCGTTAGACCCGCTGCGATGCGACGGACCTACACAGTAAATGTGGTTCTCCCCGAATCCTAGAAATTCAGAGCCAGCTCTTCAGCACTTGATGTCCTGTTTTGCGGAAACTGCCAAAATGTTTGGCCTGGAAGTCAGCCTGAAGAAAACTGAGGTCCTCCATCAGCCAGCTCCCCACCATGACTACCAGCTCCCCCCACATCTCCATCGGGCACACAAAACTCAAAACGGTCAACCAGTTTACCTATCTCGGCTGCACCATTTAATCGGATGCAAGGATCGACAACGAGATAGACAACAGACTCGCCAAGGCAAATAGCGCCTTTGGAAGACTACACAAAAGAGTCTGGAAAAACAACCAACTGAAAAACCTCACAAAGATTAGCGTATACAGAGCCGTTGTCATACCCATACTCCTGTTCGGCTCCGAATCATGGGTCCTTTACCGGCATCACCTGCGGCTCCTAGAACGCTTCCACCAGCGTTGTCTCCGCTCCATCCTCAACATTCATTGGAGCGACTTCATCTCCAACATCGAAGTACTCGAGATGGCAGAGGCCGACAACATCGAATCCACACTGCTGAAGATCAAACTGCGCTGGGTAGGTCACGTCTCCAGAATGGAGGACCATCGCCTTCCCAAGATCGTGTTCTATGGTGAGCTCTCCACTGGCCACCGAGACAGAGGTGCACCAAAGAAGAGGTACAAGGACTGCCTAAAGAAATCTCTTGGTGCCTGCCACATTGACCACCGCCAGTGGGCTGATCTCTCCTCAAACCGTGCATCTTGGCGCCTCACAGTTCGGCGGGCAGCAACCTCCTTTGAAGAAGACCGCAGAGCCCACCTCACTGTCAAAAGACAAAGGAGGAAAAACCCAACACCCAACCCCAACCAACCAATTTTCCCTTGCAACTGCTGCAACCGTGTCTGCCTGTCCCGCATCGGACTTGTTAGCCACAAACGAGCCTGCAGCTGACATGGACTTTACCCCTCCATAAATCTTCATCTGCGAAGCCAAGCCAAAGAAAAGAGCACAAGATTATGAAAGGCCAATATAGGGAAGACAGCCAACACCTTTATCCCGGTTGCTTTGACAGACAATTTAAGGAAAATCCTAAGGGTTTCTAAAGGTATATTAGAGCAAAAGGATAGTGAGGGAAAAAATTGATCCCCTTGTAGATCAGTGTGGTCGGCTATGTATGGCACCAAAAGAGATGGTGGAAATCTTAAATGAATTTTGCATCAATATTTAATCAGGAAACTGGCACAGTGTCAAGGGAAGTTGGAAAAACATGCAGCGAGGTCATGGAACCGATACAGGTTAAAGAGGAGGAGGTGCTTGATATCTTAAAGTAAACAAAGGTGGATGAATCCCCAGGGCCTGGCAAGATATTTCCTCGAACCTTGAGGGAGGCTAGTGTAGAAATTGTATTTAAAATGTCCTTAGCCATGGGTGCTGGAGGATTGGAGGATAGCTAACTCTGGAAATTATGGACTGGTGAGCCTGATCTCATTAGCAGGTAAATTATTGCAAGTTGTTCTGAGAGATGGAATATAAAAATATTTGGATAGCCAAGGACAGATTAGGGACAGTCAACATGGCTTTGTGTGTGGTAGGTCGTGTTTAAGAAATCTGATATAATATTTCGAGGAGGTTACCAGGAAAGTTGATGAAGGAAAGGCTGTGGATGTTATCTATCTGGGCTGTAGTAAGGCCTTTGACTAGGTCCCCCATGGAAGGTTAGTCAGGACGGTTCAGATGCTCAGTATTCATGATGAGGTAGTGAACTGGATTCAACATTGAGTGTACAAAAGAAGTCAAAGAGTGGTGGATGGTTGCTTCTCAGACTGGAGTCCTGTGACTAGTGGTGTGCCTTAAGGATCGGAGCTGGGACTATTGTTGTTTGTCATTTATATCAATGATTTGGATGACAATGTGGTAAATTGGATCAGCAAATTGCAGCTAACACAAAGATTGGAGGTGTTGTGGACAGTGAGGCTTGCTTTCAAATTTTGCAGAGGGATTTAGACCAGCTGAAAAAATGGGCTGAAAAATGCCAGATGGAATTTAATGCAAACACATGTGAGGTGTTGCATTTTGGAAGGACAAACCAAGAAAGGTCATACACATTAAATGGTAGAGAAAATGTAGGTTGGCTTTTTCCACTGATGCTAGGTGAGATACAAACCAGAGGACATGGGTTAAGGGTGAAAAGGGAAAAGTTTAGGGGAACATGAAGGCAACTTCTTCGCAAAGAGAGCGGTAGGAATGAGAAATAAGCTGCCAGCTAAAGTGGTGAATGCAGGCTGTATTTGAACTTTTAAGAAGAATTTAGAGAGGTAAATGGATGGGAGAGTTATGGACTTGGTGCAGGTCCGTGAGACTAGGCAGAAAATTAGTTCAGCATAGACTAGAAGGGCACGTAATCTAATCTCTCCTCACTCACAGGCTCTAGGGAATAATGTCCCATTTTAAGCTCCAGCAACATTCTATAAATTTTCTCCTGCATCCTTTCACTCTTATTGATATAATTCCTGTAGGTGAGAGGTGAATTACCAAAACTTCACACAATACTCCAAATTTGGCATTACCAACGTCCCAACTCTTGTTCTCAATACTTTGATTTCTGAAGGCCCTATGCACGGACACTCGGTGACTCTAGCATCCTCCATTCAGTGTATATTCTGCATGCATCCGGTCCATCCATGGACACTTGGTGTTCCACGGACACTCAATGACTCTGGGGGCCTCTCTTGTTCTTTTTCTCTGACTTTAAGGGACGCTGGGCAAAGCTAATGCTAATGGAAAATCTTTGTCTGCTTTGCGCAAACTAAAGCCAATTTTGTATAATACCATTTTATTTCATGACAGTAAATGGTATCTGATCTGATATGGGTCCCTTGCCCCTTGCAGACAGTAGAATTTATTGTAGAAAATGAGAACAAGCAGAGCTGGACAAATATTTTGTGCTTGTCTTCAAAAAAAACCTACTAAATTAGGAAGTTCAAGAAAAATGAATATTAATAAATAATCCTATGGAGGTTAATGAATCTGAAAATTAATAAAACCCAAGGACCTAATTAGCTGCATCCTAGAATTTTGGAAGGTGCGGTAAGAGATACAGACGATGCTTTTGTTATAATGTTCCAAAGTTCAATAGATTTTGGAATAATTCCTACTAATCAGATGGCAGCCAATGTAACCTTGCTGTTTAAAAAGAGAGGGAGAGAATAAGTACAGAATTATTGACCTGATAATGTGAGATCAGCAGCTTGGAAAATGCTGGATGTGCAGTAAAGGAAATGATCTCATGTAATTTGGAAAATAATGATTTTGATTAAGTAGGATCAACATGGATATTGTGAAAGTGAAATGATGTTTGACAGGTAACGTTTTTTGTAGATGTATCTGTTGGAGTGGATGAGAGGGTGCATTTGGGTTGTCAGTCAGGTCTCACTGGAGCACGAGAAAATACGTCCGATTCCGCTCGAGGTAGCAACGAAATCAGTCAAGTTCTTATTAAATGATAGATCAGACACAAGAGGCTCTTGCTCCTAACTAGCTTGTATGAAAGATAAAGCAGGCAAGGGGCTGAATAAGATGTCCCTGCACTATTTTATTTTCTTGAGTGGCTTTACAGTCATTTAAATCTTTTTTGAAGAGCAGAGTAATAAAATGAATTCTGCAGCCATCTTGCACACAGTAATCTCCCAGGATTGAGAGAAAAATGTTGAATGAAGGTAATGTATTGTTAAATACACAAGGATAGGATCAAAATCAGTATTGTCATGAACGTGACATGAAATTTGTTGTTTTGTGGCAGCAAAAAGGTAGGGCAAACATTCATATAAACTGCCTTATATAAACAGAGCAAGAGAAAGTCAAACTAAGGCAGTGTCATGGTACATTGTTCATTCAGGAATTTAACGGTAAAGGGAAAGAGGCTGTCCTTGTGTCACTGAGTGCTCATCTTTTGGCTCCTGTACCTGTAATAATAGTGATCGTGGTTACAAGGCAACTAGCAATGCCTTTCTGTTTGATTAGACTTGGCTGCCTCCAGGGGCTGACACAGAGCAGGAGACACACAGGATGCAGATCTATAATGGAGACTTTCAGCCTCATGACCTCAAGGTGCTGTTTTTATCAACTTTAAAGTAAAGAACCTTTTCGTTCATCCACATGTTGTCTTAGGAACTCACAAATATGAATACAAGATGAAACATGGTGTCAGAAATGGGATGAAGGAAATTAGAGGGAAATAATTTAAAAAGTAACATCTAAAGTCAGCAACTGATCAGTGAAGAGAAGCTAGCACAGTGAAAAATGGAAGGATTACATCCACCAGTGAAACTTCAGCTGACAGGTAATGTGGCTGAAAATTGTTACAGATTGTGGATTGTATTTAGTGGCAGCTGGAGCTGTCGAAAAAAGTGAAAGCATCAGTTTTCTTGCATGTCGTGGGTGATGAAGCCCTGGACATGTATAATAACTTCACATTTGCTGTTGAAGGAGACAAAATGAAACTGGAAAAAAATAATGGAACAGTTTGAGGCATACTGCATACCTAAACGTAATGTGACATTTGCAAGGAACAAATTTTTCACAGGTGCATAGAAAACGGAAGAAAGTATTGATCAGTATGTGTCTGATTTGAGAAACAGAAGCAAAATGTGAATTTGGTGGACTGTCTGACTCACTGATAAGTGAGTATTCCAGACAATAGTCTAAGGGAGAGACTGCTAAGAGAGCAAAACTTAGACCTGGAAAAAGCACTCTGTAGGGATTCAGAAACTGTAAAAATGGAGGCAAAAGAGCTGTTCAGTGAAACTAGCTGCAATGTGGATGCAGTGACATAAACTATTTAATAAAAAGAGCACCAAAGTGGAAAGAGAGGTGTGGCCAGTGAACAAAAATGAAAGGGACAAATCGAAAGTCATGTCGTCGATGCAGGTCACAACACCTACCAAAAAAATGTCCAGCATATGGTAAAACATGCTATATGTGCAACAAAAGCAAAAAGCAACCATTATGCCTGTGGCTGTAGGAACCAAATGCGACAAAGCAAGGTCCATGCAGTAGATGAAAGGGAGATAGAGGTTGTAACTGAAAATAAGAAAGATAAAGAGACTGGATGCTGAGATTAAAAGTGAAATGACATATACATTTCAGTTAAATTGGATACTGGAGCACAAATCGTGGTACCAAAGTATGTACAGGCCATACTAGGTTTAACAGCCTGTAAGAAACTGAACCTGGTAAAAAGAGTCCTCATTGTGGAAAGCGAAGGAGATGAACTCATCAAAGAGTACAATGACCTATTTCAGGGTCGAGGCTGCCTTCCAGGAGAGCATCCTATCAGAATGGATAAACATTTGCCACCGATAATACATCCATGCAGAAAAGTTCCATTTGCGTTTCAAAGTCCAACCGCGGACCTCCACCACCTAAAATGACAAAAGGGGAAGAAGACGAAATGAACTGACCCAGTATGTAAAAGTAGATGACACAAATTTCTTGTTTATTTTTGTTGTGTGATGACATTGTTTAATGGGTTTAATGTATCATATATGATACATTGGTCTTTCACCAATGTACATAGTGTATATAGTTACTGTATCTAGACTGTGCTTACAGCGATTGGCTGAGAGCTAAGCCACTCCTATTGTCTGGGCCTTAAAGGGTTGTGTCCCTAGCCAGGTCGGATCATTCCGGACTGGTCGGCCACCTGTGAAGAGCTCCGGTCTTTTGCTAATGAAAGCCTTGGTTTGGATCAACAAGTCTTTGGTTCTTTCGACGAGCTCTACAATTTTATCATCGCTGCTGCGACGCTGCACGCGATCGATGAGTCTGTCCCATTTCAAGTCGAGAGCGATGCATCCGACTTCGCCCTGGCAGCCACCTTGAACCAGGCCGGTCGGCCTGTAGCCTTCTTCTCCAGAACCCTCCAGGGTCCGGAGAGTAGACACTCCTCGATCAAGAAGGAGGCCCAGGCCATAGTTGAAGCGGTGCGTCGTTGGAGACATTACCTCGCTGGGAGGCGCTTTACACTGTTGACTGATCAACGCGCGGTCTCCTTCATGTTCAGCAACACCCAGCGTGGTAAGATAAAAAACGACAAAATCGCCAGATGGAGAATCGAACTCTCCACCTTTAACTATGACATCCTGTACCGGCCTGGTAAGCTCAACGACCCGCCTGACGCGCTCTCCAGGGGGACGTGCGCCAGCATACAGATGGACAGACTACGGAAACTCCATGAGGCGCTCTGTCATCCAGGGGTCACTAGGTTTGCTCACTTTGTCAAGGCGCGCAACTTACCCTACACAGTCGAGGAGATCCGCTCCATGACCCGAGCCTGTTCGGTGTGCGCTGAATGCAAGCCCCACTTCTTCCGTCCGGATAACTCCCACGTTATCAAAGCCACCCGCCCCTTCGAGCGTCTTAGTGTAGACTTTAAGGGGCCCCTACCGTCGACCAACCGTAATACCTACATCCTTACGGCCATCGACGAGTACTCCCGCTTCCCATTCGCTGTAGCCTGCCCAGACACCACTGCCACCTCAGTGATACAGGCCCTTCACAGTATTTTCACCATCTTCGGGTACCCCAATTCCATCCACAGTGATAGGGGGTCCTCATTCATGAGTGCAGAGCTGCAACAGTACCTTCTGGAGTGTGGTATTGCTTCAAGCAGGACCACGAGCTATAACCCACGCGGTAATGGCCAGGTCGAGAGGGAGAATGCCACCATATGGAGAGCGGTTACACTGGCTCTCCGGTCTAAAGGTCTCCCCACCTCTCACTGGCAGGAGGTTCTCACTAGTGCTTTACACTCCATCCGCTCCCTCCTATGTACTGCAACAAATGCCACCCCCCACGAAAGGATGTTCCTTTTCCCGAGGAAATCCGAATCGGGAACCACTGTACCGGCATGGCTCACCGTCCCTGGCCCCGTCCTTTTGCGACGCCACGTCCGGCACTCAAAGAACGACCCCTTGGTCGACCGAGTGACTCTACTCCACGCGAACCCACATTACGCATACGTGGAGTTCCCAGACGGGCGGGAGGACACTGTTTCGGTGCGGGACCTAGCTCAGGACGCGGTAGACCCAGCAAACCCCCCAACTCCTTCTCCAGGCCCCGTGCCGCAACAGAAGGACCAACAGCATCCCAATGACCCGGGCCACCCTGCCGACAAAACGACTGGGGAATTGAGCGACGGAGCAGTCGCTCCCGACGAGCCCGCTGGCAACACCACTCCAGTGATCCCAATCGCGGCACCACGGCGGACACGCCGGATGGTCAGACCCCCTGACCGCTACAGTCCTTGACCTACCCCTTCCTTTCATTCTCTCCCTCGTTTTTGTTTTTTTTTGCAGGGTCAATTCTCCAAGAAGGGGTGAATGTGATAGTACAGGTCTATCACCAATGTACATAGTGTATATAGTTACTGTATCTAGACTGTGCTTACAGCGATTGGCTGAGAGCTAAGCCACTCCTATTGTCTGGGCCTTAAAGGGTTGTGTCCCTAGCCAGGTCGGATCATTCCGGACTGGTCGGCCACCTGTGAAGAGCTCCGGTCTTTTGCTAATGAAAGCCTTGGTTTGGATCAACAAGTCTTTGGTTCTTTCGACGAGCTCTACAATATGTTAAACGTTGAGTGGGTGGGGAGAGGGGGGGGGGAAGGGGAGAAAATTACACTGTGTATATTCAAGAGGGAAATGTTTGTGTGTATTTTGGTCAATATGGTTCATAGTGTGAAAAATAATTTAAAAAAAAAACAACTGAAAGAAGTTGGACAGGATGGAAAGCATGAACGTGATCCAGAAGATAGATGAGCCAGCAGAGTGGGTGAGTTCACTCGTCATTGTGGACTAAAAGAATGGAAAGCTTAGAATTTGCCTGGATCCAAACAGAGCAATAAAGAGAGAACACTTTAACCTTCCAACGCGTGAAAAAATCGTGTAACAGTCTGCAAATGCAAAGTTTTTCAGCAAGTTAGATGCAATCTAGACTGGGAATCCAAAACTCTTTAATAAAGACACCGCCATAATTAGATCAATTTATTAAAAATAAGAATATAAAATTCTGGGATCACTCATCATCTGTGGAAGAGATGCCAAACTGTCCGAAGAATGTAACTAATATAAACCAGCTCCGTTGAAGGAGTTGGAGAAAATTTCCACTCTTTTCTATATGTATTTGCATTGCATTTTTAACTTTTTCTTTGCTGAGTGGATGAATTAAATTTCATGTGTTGATCCTCTTTTCCAGTTCACCGAGGAGCCAATCAGCGCGGGTGATTCGTGGCGAGGTGCATTGCGGGAGTTGTAGTGGTCCACGGGATTGGAGCACCTAAGCCGGAGGCGGGACTACAATTCCCAGGGTGGGGGGAGAGAGAGAGAGACAGACAGATAGACAGACACACACACACACACACACACTGGCTCCGTGGAGCGCATGCTCCGTTTGCCAGGGGAGCAGCAACTGTGTTCGGGATCACGCTGAGTACCTGTTCTCGGTCTTGACGGACATGCTGGGAGTCCGCAGTCGGCTGGCGTCCGCCGTCCGCCTGTACAGCAGCCACAGTCACGGAGGAACGGTAATGAGTGGTGGTGGGGGGATGTTGGCATGAGCAATCCTTACAAGACATGTCAACCCGGCTGCTGATGGGATGAGGTGTGGAGTCGGTGGGGGACGGGAGGGGGTGTGGGGGGGGTGGGGGGCATGAGCAATCCTTACAAGACTGATAGGATGAGGTGTGGAGTCAGTGGGGTGGGGAGGCATGAGCAATCCTTACAAGACATGGGATGAGGTGTGGAGTCGGTAGGGTGGGGGGGGGGGGGACATGAGCAATCCTTACGAGACTGATGGGACGAGGTGTGGAGTTGGGGGGGTGGGGTGTGGGGGGGGCATGAGCAATCCTAACAAGATTGATGAGATGAGGTGTGGAGTTGGTGGGGTGGGGGTTGGCATGAGCAATCCTTACAAGACTGATGGGATGAGGGGTGGGGGGCATGAGCAATCCTTACAAGACTGATGGGATGAGGGGTGGGGGGCATGAGCAATCCTTACAAGACTGATGGGATGAGGTGTGGAGTCAATGGGGTGGGGGGCATGAGCAATCCTTACAAGACTGATGGGATGAGGTGTGAAGTGGGTGGGGTGTGGGGGAGCATGAGCAATCCTTACAAGACTGATGGGTTGAGGTGTTGAGTCGGTGGGGGACGGCGTTTGTGAATGGTGAAAGTTTTCACTTTGGAACGTCCCAAGTAGTTGATTCCCCCCCCCAGACGAGCAGCCAATGGTAAAGATAATTCCTTACCCATGTGCAAGGTGCTGTTGTTGAGAGAGAAAAACTGCATTCTCAGCTTGTTCTCTCAAGAAAATAAACCTGTAGTCGCAGTAGCACTTGTTCAATCTTTGTTCGCATTCCCAATGTTGAAAACCTTGATTGTTGTCCAGCCTTGTCAACTGCAGTATTTGCCTTATTTATGCTGTAAAATGGAAGGGATTACTTGCTGTTTGAATAGCAAGTGTGTCTAGCAAAGTTGGTGCCATTATACAATTGTGACATATCCCAATTTAGTCATTGGATTCTGAGTTGTTTCTGTTCTGATAGTTTCTCTTTTATTCCCATCCCTTTCCATCTTGGTGAGCCATTAATCATGGGTGTGTGTGGTTAGTTAGTCTAAATTCAACCATCTGGAATGCTGTGGGGATATGTTGCACTGGACAAGAACAAGCGTACCATCTTTGCTGTAGGTTCTTTGAAATTTTACAATTTTGCTCTTTTGGAAATAGTCACAAGTCAAGTTACAGATTGGTGTGAATCTGCATGGGCCTACCATAACAAATTCCTTTGCTGCATATGGGAGCTGTGATCATTCATGGACTTGTATTGATTTCTTCAGCCACTGTCTCCACCTTCATTTCCCCCCCCTTCCCTTTCCAGTTCCATCTGCCTTTTTTCTAATTCTTTACTTTCACTCATAACTCTCTTGTCCTTCTCCCAACTTGACTCCCCTTGCTCGCCCCTTGACTCCATTGACTGCCTATTGCTTTGCATTGGATGCTGTGTGAACTGCTGAATCACTCCAGCACTTTAGTGTATTGAACTTTTTTTCTGTTAATAGTTAATTGATTCGAGCAACCTAAATTGGTGCATTACTGAATTTTAAAGATTCACGGCAATTTAGGTGAATACGTTCTTCCTCATCTCAGTCCTTTCAGGCCAACAGTAGCCCTGCATCTTGAGACTTCAGCAAATGGAATCAGCCACCTTATTGCCAAGCTGCTGAATTTATTGTCAGCAAGATCATCTATAATTTGCTTTTTGGGAAAAGTATTTATTAGTCAACTTCGTCTCTCCTTGAGTCTCCTCACTTCAGGACTCGGTATAATGACCTCTGAGGCAAATCCATCCTTCCTTGCACAGGGAGGAAATCTCTTCATGTGTGATCTTGCCAAAGCCGAATAAAATACCAGTAAAGCCTTTTTTCTTGTAATGGTGATGGACTATTTGCTTTCTGAGATGCTCATACTGATTGTATCAATGCAGAAAAGGCTGAAGGTTCTCTGTGCAAAACCTCGAGTGTTTGATATTTTCCGTGGATTTTGCATGACCCGCTGAGCTCCAGCGTTTTGTGGGTGCGCCAGTTTTACAGCCTCTGCAGACTTCTTGTCTCTTGAAGTATCTGAATGTTGGCTTTCTCTGTAGATTGTGTACCAAGAAGTACAGATCTGTCGGAATACCAGGAGGCCCAGTATCATACGTTGTGGGGTTTTTTTTTGGAAGTGGGTGTATAAATCTCCCAAGATGCATCCTATCTCTGATCTTGTTCACTCACATCAGCTGATAATTTTATTATATCATGACCAAGCCTGCTCACTTGTATTCATCAGAAAGTATATAAGAGAATAATGGAGAAACTCAGCAGGTCATACAGCATCCAGAGGAAAGACAATTGACGATTCTGGCCTGAGCTGATAAATCAGAGGGACCCAGTGCAATTGCATAGGAAGTACTGGGTAAAATAGAGAAAATTCAGTGAAGGACCCCTTGATTGGCTTAGAGTGTTGGGTTTGTTGTAGAGGGAGAAACTAAGTAGACCACCTATTTGTTTTTAGAAGAATGACAGATAACTTCATTGTGCCTTAGAAATTTGAAGCCCTTTTGTGAGTAAATTGAAGTCCTCACTAAATTTCATTCTCTTCCACACAGTTATTATGAGGGTTTATAGTCATTCTTAAAAGAATTGGAATGGATGTTCTTGAGATAGACTTCATTTTAGTTCCATGTTCCTTGCACAGTATAGGCACCTTAGCATGTCTGGTTCATTGTGTATACATTGGCATACAGAAAGCCTTTGTGGAGAAAACTCATTCATCTTGGCTGAGTATCAACCATTCAGGACAGAGTAAATGAACCCTTAGAATTCTCCACCACCCCCACCCACTCCCCACAGTTATTCAATGTGTTCAAGATTCAGATTCCTGGACTGCAGGGAGTGACTACATGAATCAGGCAAGAGAGCAGAGAGGATATTTAGATCAGATCAGTTCTCACCTTATTAGAAACAGAGCAAACTCAAAGGCAATGTGGCCCTATTTCTGCTCTTATTCTTATGAAGAATAATTACTGCTGTAAATAAAGGAAGTGAGGCAGTTTGCAGGAACATAAACTGAGAATGATTAGATAATGTGTTTCTGATGTTAGCTGAGGAGAAGTATTTACCAGGGCCCAAGTGCAAACTTGGAGTTCTGAAAACAGCATCGACGTTGCCTCGGTTTATTATCTCCATCAACACTAAGCCATGAAATTTAATTCTAGGTTTCGTGCATGTATCTTTGGAATAAGAAAAGTCCATGAACTTTGGAGTTTGGAATTGTAGCGACAAAGCCAAGATATGAATTAGTTGTAGTTTGTGTGGTTCTCACAATACATTGTTGTAAAGAGATCCGATTATCAGGTATTAGTGCTGAGCCAGGTTAACAATACTTTTTATGAGAGAGATTAATTACCAAGCTCAGCACTTTTTAATCATTGAGGAACATTTGAAAAAAAGACTGAATTATGGCTTGCATTGGAGAATGATGAAAGTGTCTCTTTATTCATGACCTCTGAGCAGAAGCTGTTGAAAGTAGCCATGCTTCACTGTGTAGTTTTGTCTTGTTTGAGAAGAAATGAAAGGAATTCCTTTGGAATCAGAAGTTTTATGTAAAGATTAAAGGCTAAGAAATTCCATTCTTCTGCATGATGGCGTTATTATTTCTGTAAATGGAACGGATTTTCTTGAAATGATTTCACCCATTCTCCATGTTTTCTGCATTAGTATTGGCACCTTAGCTTGTCAAGGAAAACCTGACATTGAGCAGGCAAAGACAAAATTACCCTTTGGAGATGTATTGATGAATATTTGTTTTCTTTGTGTTTCTTACTCATTAAATCAAGAAAAAGATGCAGCAGAAAAAGAAGATATTTGGCCCCTTATGGCCTTTGCGGACCCTGAACGAGCTGCCCAAGTATTCCTTTTCTGTTGGAGTTCATTGGACTGAAATCTTTTCCTTTCAAAGTAATTACCAATTTACCTTTGGAAAGTTGCAGATGAATTTGAACCCATTATTGTTCCCTGCAGTTCAGACACACTTCCACCTCAGTACTCACCCTAAGAAATTGAAGTAGGTGAGATACAAACCAGAGGGGGAAAAGAGGGAAAAATTTAGGAGCAACATGAGGAGGAACTTTTTCCACACAGAGCGGTGGCGTATGGAATGAGCTGCCGGCTAAAGTGGTGAATGCGGGCTCAATTTTAACATTTAAAAAGAATTTGGGCAGTTACATGGATGGGAGAGGTTGGGAGGGCTATCAACTAGGTACAGGTCAGTGGGACTAGGCAAAATAAAGTTTGGCACAGTCTAGAAGGGCCAAAGGGGCCTGTTTCTTTACTGTAATGTTCTATAACTATCACTGTATAAATACTTTGTACCATTATTAATTTGAGGCTTTACCAAAGTACAGAGGCTGGAGGTCACAAGTGACAGTGTTTCTATCAGTCTGGCTTCTTCCTTCATGTCTGGACCTCCATTCCCTTCCTAACCCTGAAGTGAGATGATGAACATCCAAGAATTCTGTTAAACGTTATAGGATTCAATAACTCTCATTTGTACAAAGCAATATTTATTTATTCAATTTTATAGACAAAATGCTTGTCCTGCATATATATTATTTGTCTGTATGTGTGTCTGCATGTTTTGCACCAAGGACCAGAGAATGCTGTTTCGTCAGGTTGTACTTGTACAATCAGATGACATTAAACTTGACTTGAAGATGAGTAATAAAAGATTATTATATCTATTTCTCCCTTCAAAAAGGGGTGGGAGGGGGGTGGTTTTGACGAGGACGAGATATGAAAGAGAGCTCTATTCATTGATGATAAGACATATTGTGATTTTGAGATCTGGGGGAGAGGAAAACATTCATCCCTGACAACATCTTTGATGCACCCCTTTGTGTCTCACCACTCAGGAATCTCTCAGGAAGACAGCCCTGTATGAGTTCCATCGAAGTGAAGGAGGCCGGATGGTGGATTTTGCGGGCTGGAATATGCCCGTGCAATACAAGGACAGTCACATCAACTCGCACTTGCATACACGCCAGCACTGCTCATTATTTGATGTTTCCCACATGTTGCAGGTAGGAGGCAAAGTTGGTGTATCCAGGACCCCCCTGAGCACCAACCATTTTAAGATTTATTGATGAAGCTAAGGTCTGTGGACAAACAAGACAATGAGGAATAAATACTGAAAATTTTGGAAATGCTATGCATGCCAGGCAGCATCTGTGGAGCAAGAAAAACTAATTTGATAACCTTCCAGCAGAGTCAGCCGGTTCTAATACAAACAGAATAGATATTGTTGGATTTAATGTAAGTAGTTTGCCAAAATATGTTCTATTAATGAATAGCTGAGAAGGGGGGGGGAATCTATGACAATTTACTGATTTATATTAATGAGTGGAATCAGAGACGATGAGCACCTCATTGATAATTATAATCAAATTGAGGCGAGAATAGAAGTCGAATTTAGCTTGCGAAACTTTGGAATTAGTTTTCTTTAAAGAATGTGAAATAAACTTCCAGCTCCACTAATTAATTTATCTACCTAATGCCTTTACTGCAAGATGATTTGCAAGATCATGTGCAAAAAATAAACTGGTGCTTTCCTTTATTGTAAGCCACAGGGCTGAGTTTGCACTGAGGGAGTTTACCTGTGAGCTTTAGAGGCCTTTAAGGAGCTATAGGCCTAATGAAGATGGGAGTATAGTTTTGATTTGTTTATTTTGGGGATTGGTGGGACTGATGCATAATTTTCCTTGTGGGGTCAAACCTACATTCTCATTTATGTAATGATTACAAATAACCATGCCAAAATAATTTCTTGTTTTGCAATTCAGAATTTTATTTTCCTCCTCAATCCTTGGGAAAAGATGGAGATACTTTGTTTTTAATCCCACCTCTATATCGTAAGAATATAATTTTGTTTTAAACCAACATGCTCGAAGTCTAATCTGCTGTGCATGTGTGTGCTGTGTTTCAGAGCAAGGTCACTGGGAAAGATCGAGTGATGTTCATGGAGAGTTTGATAGTTGGGGACATTGCTGAACTCAAGGACAACCAGGTATGGGCCGCTTCTACTCATAACACACATTCTCACTGGAGATGCAAGACATTTTTTTTTGGCTACACATTTCCATTGTTAATCTGCATCTCTCTTTTGGTCAGTTGCTGTGCTGAAATGAATTAAACTTGATTTCACATTAAGAGTAATTTTGTCGTCAGTGTTAACCTGGCTGAAAATAAATGCAGTATCAACTCACTCTGTGATAAATGTAAAATTTATGACGCCTCTTTGATACTTATGTTTTGATCATGCCCTAAAAATATTGGACTGATATTCTTAGAATTTTTTCGACCATTTTTGGGATTCATTTGGATCTATGGTAATTGCTGGTAATTTCCAGATATATAAACATTAAACTACCCACTAATTAAAACCAGGTTTTAGCGTTCTCCACTTTACAAGCAAGAATTGGAAAATGGAAAGAGGAGTTTCTACCCCTCACAAACGATGGCTATTAGACATTGTCTTTTTTTTTTAATTTAGAGAGAATGCTACGAAAATCAAAATTTCCTTTGATAGGACCTGAGGCCCACTTATGGGTTACTTTCACAATTGGACTAATTAGGTGCGTTGAGGGTTGTTACTGGGCAGGCTTTGTTTGGATCTCTCAAGGTCGATGCTTGATGTTATCTCAACTTACAATATGAATTACAACCTTGGTTGGCGTCGGATTAGATTTTTCTTTTCCTTTTTTCCCTTTCTTCTTGTACAACTCTATGTATAAATACATATTGGATTGGGATTCAAGTCCAAGTCCTATTATCACTATAATGTATGCTGTTATTTTAAATATGTTATAGTCTCAATGCAATGGGTTTATTATATATTTGTTTTGTTTTCTGACAAAACAATAAAAATAACTTTAAAAGAAAATAAATGTAGTAACTACAATTGGGAACAGTCACGTGAGAGAAAGCAGTCACATTCACGTAGTGGTTTTTGCAACTTCAGGACACCCTACTTTAGGGTGTCCTGAAGTTGCAAAGTGATCGATATCTACCCCCAGGGATCGATGGGACCATTTGGTGAGGGAGGGGTCGATATAACCAGATGGGGGGGGGTCTACTTAAAATAGTGTAGTTCCTCCACACCACCCGGAGTAACAGACGAAGTGGGGGGGGGGTGGGAGGCTTACCTGCCATGAAGCAATCCAGCCCGGTATTTCTTCTAAGAGCTCTCTGCTCCTGTGCTGTCTCCTTAAAATTGACCCCTGAGCAAAGCTGTGTACAGTCTTGAATCAGTAGGTCACATGGTCTCTGCACCTCGCTTTTTCTCTCTGCAAGATGTATCGAATTTAGGAGCATGCTGTCTTCAACCTGCAGTCAGTTTCACAGTCATTACAAAGCCTGCAGGATTTTGTAAATCTATTCTCTTTAAAGTGACAGTCCCACACTAACTAAAATGGACTGAAAAAATGGGAGCTATGCTAGGTGCAATATGCTTCCATTTTAGGAGTTGCTTATTTCATTTCATTTTGGACAGTATGGAGTGGGCTCTTTGATGGAGAAATGTGGTCTGCTGCTGTCTGTTTTAGCTTGGTCACCAACTTGACTGTTGCAGACCAAGAACAATTTATTCTTATACCCGTGCCAAGTTAACTTCTCATTTGGAGATCATGGGTTTATTGTCATACACATCGTACAATGAACTTTTGTGTCCTCTGTCGGTCATGATCACTGTGAGTGGTACATCTCTGATACCCACTGTGCTCTCTGTTTTGTTCTCTGCTCCTCAAATTGACTCAAGACCACTTTCTCACCTTGGTCTAGAAAGAGTACCTTGCCATTTGTTTCAGTCATCTGCTGTATCCTCCTGGCACTCTGTGCTGACTTTTAAGGCTTTCATGTTATGCTTGCAGAGGTCCTTTTTAAATTTTTTATTTTTCACACTATGATCCATATTAATGTCTCTCTTGAATATGACACACAGTGTCATTTTCTCCCCTTTTCCCCCCCCCATCCCTCCCTCCTTCCCACCCCCCTCCAAATCCATTAAACGTTCAACATATACAATACAATAAACCCATTAAACAATGTCACCACACAATGAAAATAAACAAAAAGTTGTGTCATCTACTTTTACACACTGGGTCAGTTCATTTCGTCTTCTTCTCATTCTATCATTTTAGGGGGTGGAGATCCGAGGCAAGCCCTCTCCGTTATGTTCCATGTACGGTTCCCAAATTTGTTCAAATAATGTGACTTTATTTTTTAAATTATATATTATTTTTTTCAATGGAATACATTTATTCATTTTTATGTACCGTTGCTGTACTCTCATGCTCTGTTCTGATTTCCAAGTTGACATTATACATTTTTTTGCTACAGCTAAGGCTATCATATTAAATCTTTTTTTGTGCTTCATCCAGTTTGAGGCCTAATTCTTTACTTCTTATATTACTTAGAAGCAAGATCTCTGGATTTTTTTGGTATGTTGCTTTTTGTGATTTTATTTAATACCTGATTTAGATCTTCCCAAAACTTTTCCACTTTCTCACATGCCCAAATTGCATGTACTGTTGTTTCTGCTTCCTTCTTACAGCGAAAACATCTATCTGATAATGTTGGATCCCATTTATTTAACTTTTGGGGCGTGATATATAGCCTGTGTAACCAATTGTATCATGCGTAACCTTGTGTTTATTATATTTCTCATAGTTCCGGAGCATAGCTTTTCCCATATTTCATTTTTTATCTTTATGTTTAGATCTTGTTCCCACTTTTGTTTGGGTTTATAGCTTATTTCTTCCTTTTCTTTCTCTTGCAGCTTGATGTACATGTTTGTTATAAATCTTTTAATTATCATTGTGTCTGTAATCACATATTCAAAGCTGCTTCCTTCTGGTAATCTGTCTGCTTCCCAATTTGTCCTTTAAGTAGGTTTTCAGTTGGTGGTATGCAAACATTGTACCATGAGTTATTCCATATTTGTACTTCATTTGTTCAAATGATAATAAATTATTTCCCAAAAAACAATTTTCTATTCTTTTAATCCCTTTTCTCTCCCATTCTCTAAAGGAAAGGTTATCTATTGTGAAAGGGATTAGTTGATTTTGCATCAATAATAATTTTGGTAGTTGGTAATTTTTTTTCCTTTCTACGTGAATCTTCTTCCAAATGTTGAAGAAGTACTGGTGAACTTCTATATTGCACTAGTTTTTCATCCCATTTATAAAGTATATGTTCTGGTACCTTCTCCCCTATTTTGTCCAGCTCTTTCCTGGTCCATTCTGGTTTTTCCCTTGTTTGATAAAAATCTGATAGATATCTTAATTGTGCTGCTCTATAATAATTTTTAAAGTTTAGTAGCTGCAAACCACCTTGTTTTGTTAATTCATCTAGCGCTATCCTCGGTTTCCCCCCTTTCCATAAGAATTTCCTTATTATTTTTTTCAGTTCATTGAAGAATTTCTCTGTTAAGGGAATTGGTAATGATTAAAATAAGTATTGTATCCTTGGGAAGATATTCATTTTAATGCAATTTACCCTTCCTATCAGTGTTAGTGGTAAATATTTCCAATGTTCTAAGTCATCTTGTAATTTCTTCATTAATGGCTGATAATTTAATTTGTATAGATGGCCTAGATTATTATCTCATCTAATACCAAGGTATCGGATTGCTTGTGTTTGCCATTTAAATGGTGATTCTTTTTTAAACTTTGTGAAATCCGCATTATTCATTGGCATCGCTTCATTTTTATTTGCGTTGATCTTGTACCCCGTATTTCTCCATATTCCTTCAATTTCTTATGTCATTCTTCTATTGATAATTCTGGTTCGGTTAAGTATACTATGATGTTATCTGCAAATAGACTGATTTTCTATTCCTTCTCTTTTATTTTTATCCCTTTTATTTTATTTTCTATTCTTATCAGTTCTGCCAAGGGTTCTATTGCTAAAGCGAACAGTGAGGGAGATAGTGGACATCCCTCCCTAGTTGACCTGCTTAACTTAAATTGGTTCGATTATATATCCATTTACTGTCACCTTCGCCATTGGACCCTTATATAATGCTTTAATCCAATTAATATATTTCTCTGGTAGGTTGAACTTCTGCAATACTTTGAATAAATAATTCCATTCTACCCTGTCAAAGGCTTTCTCTGCGTCTAAAGCAACAGCCACTGTTGGTGTCTTATTTCCTTGTACTACGTGCATTAAGTTAATGAACTTACAGACATTGTCCGTTGTTTGTCTTTTCTTAATAAATCCAGTTTGATCTAGTTTTACTATTTTTGGTACACAGTCGGCCAATCTGTTTGCTAATAGTTTTGCTATTTTATAATCTGAGTTAAGTAGAGATATTGGTCTTTACAATGCTGGTGTTAGTGCATCTTTCCCTGTCTTTGGTATTACTGTAAATATTGATGTTTTACATGAATCTGGCAAGTTTTGTGTTTCTTCTATCTGGTTCATTACTTCCAGGAGAAGAGGAATTATTAACTCTTTAAATGTTTTATAGAATTCTATTGGGAGTCTGTCCTCCCCAGGTGTTTTATTGTTCGGTAGCTTTTTTAATATATCTTGTATCTCCTCTATTTCAAATGGTTTTATCAATTTGTTTTGCTCTTTGCAATTTCGGTAGTTCAATTTTAGCTAGAAACTCATCTATTTTGTCTTCTTTCCCTTCATTCTCAGTTCGGTATAATTGCTCGTAGAATTCCTTAAAGTTTTCATTGATCTCTTTTGGGTTATATGCAATTTGTTTGTCCTTTTTCCTTGATACCAATATAGTTCTTTTAGCTTGTTCTGTTCTAGGCTGCCAGGCTAGTATTTTGTGTGTTTTTCTCCTAGCTTGTAATATTTCTGCTTTATTTTCATTATGTTCTTCTCCATTTTATACATTTGTAATGTTTCATACTTTAATTTTTTGTCCGCCAATTCTCTTTTTGCTGTATCTTCCCTTGTTGCCAGTTCTTTTTCTGAACTTACTATTTCCCTTTCCAGCTGTTCTATTTCCCGATTGTAGTCCTTTTTCATTTTGGTTACATAACTTATTATCTGCCCTCTGATGAAGGATTTCATTGTATCCCATAATATAAATTTGTCTTTCACTTATTCCGTATTTATTTCAAAGTACATTTTAATTTGGCACCCACATCGCGGGGTTTCTATTGTTCCCTGCATTTCTCCTGGAGTTGATGGAGTGAGAAAATCATGTCGACAGTTAACCTCCCTGCACTTAAACCACATTGAGACTCAGGGTAGACCCATTCTGCCAGAGTCTGTAGACGTGCCAGAGTTACACGAGCAAAGACTTTGCTTACAATACTCAGGAGGGAGATGCCCCTATAGTTGGAGTCTCTCCTTTCACCCTTGTTCCTGTACAAAGTGACGATTTTGGAGACGCGCATACCCTGTGGTATGGCTCCTTCCAGCACAGACGGAGGTCCTCATGTAAAGGTTGGAGGAGTGAGCTCTTGCAATTTTTGATCAGGTCTGGAACAATCCCATCATTGCCAGGAGCTTTCCCTGGGGCCTGACTGTCATTTGCCTTGCTGAGGTCTTCATTGGTTGGTTTGGAGTTGAGTTCATCCATGATTAGTAGACAATCAATGGCATCAGTGGCTGAACTAGCAACAACATTATCCCTTGAATAGAGCTCAGAGTAGTTCTACCCAGCATTCTATCTGCTTGCTTTTACGGGGATTACTCCATCACTGGATGATTTCAGGGGTGCTGTCTTGTTCTGCAATGGCCAAGAGCCGCCTTGATACCATTGTACATCGATCTGATGTTGCCTGTCACAGCTGCTTTCTGGGTGTCCTCTCTGAGGTGGAGCCAATGCTCATTTGCGCACAGCCTTGCAGAGCGTGGCACTTTGCTTCTAGCAGCTCGAAGTGCCTGAAGTGTTTGGTTGGATGGTGAGCGCTTGTACTCTGTGAGAGCTGCATGTTTGGCTTCGATGACAGGAGTCATGATACCCAACTTTGCCTCAAACCACTCACTGCTCTTTGTGGCCTTTCTTCCAAAGAGAGAGTGCTGATTTGTGGATGAAGTACGAAGCTTTGTCCATTGTTCTGTTGCAGTCTCTCCTTGTGAGGAGGTAGTCATAGCAACTAGTACTGACTTGGAAAACTGGTCATCTTTTCCAAAAATGGTTGACCAGTACAATGAACATGTGCACCAAAATTCATATTTGCTGAAACCGTATAGGTACTTGTAAAGAAAAACTATAACAGTAAACAAAATTATTTAAGATACAGTTAATACATAAGATGTATAATAAATATTCACAGTAATCCTAGTGCAAAAAGATGCAGACCTTTTGTGCTGTTGGAGCAGATTATGAATAGTGTTCCAAGAAGAAGTCCAAGACAGAGCTGTTGGAAAGGAACTGATTTTGAAGCTCAAGGTACTGATTTTCAAGCTTTCTGTACCTTTTGCCTGAAAGTAGCAACGAGAAGAAATTGTGACCATAATGTTGCCTGCATTTTTGAGGTAATGCCTCACATTGATGTCTGCCATAGATGGGAGGTCAGAAGCCTGTGATGGTCTTAGCTATGTTTGCTGCTTTCTACATTCCTAGGCACTTGCATTGCCAAACAAGGCTGTGATGCAACCAATCAGTATATGTTCCACAGTGGACCTGTGGAGTGTCTGACAATATGGCAAATGTCCACAGACTCAGAAAGTAGAGGCACTTGACAGATAAACCACAGCTTGTTCCAGGGGAGGTCTTCATAAATATGGATTCCCAGGAGCTTGAAGGTTCTGACTTTCTCCACTTCCTTCTCAGACAAGTGCGTGGTCTCTTGGCTTCTCCTTCTTAAATTCAACAATCAGCTCCTTGGTCTTGATGATCTTGAAAGTAAGATTGCTGTTCTGGTGCCATCCAACCTGATTCCCTAACTCCGTCCTGTATTCTGACTCATCGTTTCCTGTTTTTTTGGCCAGTTGGAGCTGAACTTGGGTGTACAGGGGACAAGGGGTGCAGCCTTGGGTACTCTATGTCGATAGTCAGCATGTTGGAGGTGATGTTGCAGATCTGCACTGATTGGGGTCTGCTGATGGCGAAGTCGAGGATCTAGTTACAGATGAGCAGATGAAGTCTCAGGTACTTTAGGTTTGGATTGGATAGAATGTTGTTGCACAGAGTGGCAAGGGGATGGAAAAATTGGTGTAGGTTTGTTCCAGTTTCGACTGCCATCAGGTAATGCATGATGTGCTGCATGTTTGGCAATAGTGGTTAGCGCAACACCTTAACAGCGCCAGCAATCAGGGCCTGTGTTCAAATCCTCCGCTCTCTGTAAGGAGTTTATACGTTCTCCCCTTGTCTCCGTGGGTTTTCCCAGGGGGCTCCAGTTTCCTCCCACCCTTCAAAACGTTTTGGGTGTAAATTGGGCAGCACGGACTCGTGGGACAAAATGGCCAGTAACCATGCTGTTTATCTAAATTTCAAATTTAAATGTTAACAATTTAATATTTAAATTTGTATGCCACATCAGATTTTACTATAAAGTCTCCACCCCTCAAGCCACCGCCACTGTTTTGGGTGCTGAACATGTGGGCAGATGCTCCTCTGAAAAGTGACCACATGAAACAATGATCTGAATAATTCTTTACTTAATTGTTTCTCATAATAAATGTGTTGCATATCATCCCACATAGAAGAAAAGGAAGAAAACAAGAATGCATAAAATTTACAAATTTAGAAGCCACTGAATTTATAGCTAGTTTGTCTCAAATGGGTAGGTGTGTGTACACATGTACATCTTTGTTCTACCCATTTGGCTAAGTTTCCAGGACAATCAGTCTGAGAACTTTCTCATCTAATCCTTGCTGTTTATTGTTCAGGGCACACTGTCACTCTTCACCAATGACAAGGGGGGAATCATGGACGATCTGATAGTGACCCGGACATCAGATGGACACCTATACATTGTGTCGAATGCTGGCTGTGCTGACAAGGACTCTGCCCATATGAAGGTGTGTTGGCTGGCTTGATTGCCCATGTAACTAATCAGTCATGGGCTGTTTCACAGTGAGATAGCTGGTTGCGAGAGGGTGAAATGACTTGCAAGCAATGTCTAGAGATGTTCACAGATACTCTTGCCCGTATCTGAAGCAAAAGGTGCCAGGGTGGCATTGGGCCACCCTGATGTGTCCTTGCCCTTACATAGGGTCCTGTGTTCATCGCCTTTCTTCCGTTTCCTAGGAGCAACTAGCCAAATTCAAAGCTGCTGGGAAGGAAGCTGACGTTGAATTTCTGGAAGCAGGACTGATTGCACTGCAAGGTAACTCCATTTCAGTGCCATCTCAGAACAATCATGAGTTGTCTGACGAAAGTTCTCGTCGCGAGTGTCGGCTCCTCTTTCTCTTTAATGCTAATTGACACACACAAATGCAAAATTTTAAGACCTCTTGTTTCTTGGGATTCTCAAATTTCTTGACAATCTTTGCTACCTAATTCACAGATGGCAGCAGGAGAGCAGAATTGTATTTGGTAATTTTTGTTTCCCCCCAAAGATAAGACAAATAAAGAAGGAGCATGATTTTAATTTTATATATAGGTTGTCCCTCTTTAATCCGGTGACGTTGGGACCTGGCCATTGCTGGACCACAGAAAATGCTGGAAAACAGAAATTAACCCCTATGTAAAAATTGTTATGTTATGTTATGGGACTAGAGAGGGGTGTTTGGTTCGGTGCGGACTAGAAGGGCCTAATGGCCTGTTTCCGTGCTGTAAATTGTTATGTTATGTTAAACATATCAAAAGTAGAACAAAGCTTAAAACAGGAAATAATACTGTGGGGTGGCAAGATTAGCATAGTGGTTAGTGCAACACCTTCACAGCACCAGCGATCAGGGCGTTAATACAATTTCCTTACAGACAGTGCGGGACTTGAATCCCGGTCCTGATTGCAGCAGATTCAACTTTTACAGCACCAGTGATCGGGAACCACGGTTCAAGTCCCGCGCTGTCTGTAAGGAGTTTGTACTAACGGCAGCAGATTCAAAACATGCCAGACCACGGGAGTTGCTGGACCACACCAGATAATAGAAGTTCAACCTGTAACACATTTCAGGTAGCTGCAGAAAATGTTCATTAACCAGATAAATAGCTTATGAAATGTGATCACAGTTGTAATGTAGAAAGGTGGCAGCCAGTATTCTATATGGCAAGATCTCATAAGCAGCAATAAGGAAACTGGATACTCTGTTATGAAGCTGAAGCAAAATAATGCAGATGTTGGAAATCCAAAATAGAAAATTCTGAAAACACTCAGCCCCTGTCAGATAGCATTTGTGGAGCAAACTGGAGTATATATTTTGGATTGATAACCAGAACGTAGAATAACTTCCTGTTCTTGGTAATAGTGATTTGGACTATTTGTGTTTGCCCAAGAAGGCAGATGGAGTCTTTGTTTAACGCCTCAGCCAGAAGCATTCATGGAAATGTACGAGTAAACACAGGGAACAAAGCCACTTGAGCCATGTTTTGTGATGCTCTGGGGTTTTGTGTCCATCATTTTTCACCTCCTGTCTTAGCAACAGTGCAAAGAGATTTTCAGCCTTGTGATTGTGAGAATGAATTGTAGAGGTACAGAGTTGGCACCCAATCTTGCAATGTCATATCCTGGCAGAATTGTCTTCCTATATTTCATTTTAAAATCTACTGTTTACCAAAATTAAAACTAACAGTACAAGTGCAGAGACAGAACTGATTTTGAATAGACTGCGTAGTGTGAATTGTGGAGGGTCATGTGGCATCTCTGTCTGGAACCTGGTGGGATTGTGGAGAGTCACGTGATCTCTCCATCTGGAACCTCGTCAGAAGCCGCATCACCTGCTAATCATTAGTACACCCCTGACTATTGGCCTCTTTAGGCACCGAGTGATTACCTGGGCTGGACCCTCCAGCTTACTGTACTATAAATTCCACCACGTGCAATAGCTCTTTCTCTTTTGCTCTTTGGCCCTGAGATGAGCCCTGCTGTGGACAACATTGTCAGAGTTGCTGGTAAGATGTGAACTACCTAGGGATTGGGACTGTTGTGTACTTTTGTAGATAGCATCTGAGCTGTGCCCATGTTAGACAAGGAACAGCGGTAGCGTTTTGTAGTCCTTGGTTGTGATGTCAGTATAAACAGGTGCTCGTGTCAGTATTATTAAGACCGATGTGACTGTGCTTGTCAGAGTCTAAGCAGTCACTGGTATCAGTAGTATTAGGCCAACGTGACTGACTGTGCTGTGTGATTGAGAATACTTTCACTTTATCCCTGTTGCAATTTCCCCTTGTGTGTGTTTCAATAAAGATTATTTCTGCATTCAGCCTGTGTCCGGACTCGCTATTCTTTGAACCTACCGAACTTTTTCCTTCTGACACAACATTCGCAGAATGGTCTTTTAATTTTTCCTTTTAAAATTAAGTGTAATTACAACGTGTTGTTAAATCTAGTTTACAAAATGGGTGAAATTCATAATGTAGACTTCTTATTTATACCACCCAGGTCCATCTGCAGCAAGGGTATTACAGGAGGGGGTGTCCGATGACCTCCACAAGCTACCCTTCATGTGGAGCGCGGTGATGACGGTGTTCGGGGTTCAAGGCTGCAGAGTGACTCGTTGCGGTTACACTGGTGAGGATGGGTTTGAGGTAAGCTACCTTGCCAACTAGGTGACCCTCTGGCTATGACTGGATAAAGAATGGAGCAAAGCACACCTACATTATTTGATGTTGGTGGAGCAGCTTTGGAGGAGGTAAACATGTCAAAAACTGGAAATGGGCCAAGGACAAGGAAAAGTATCTGACCTCATATTGTGGTTGCACAGTGCTATGGTAGGTGGACGCCTGATTAGTATTTTACGATAGTTGCAAGAATGATGAACAGATTTGAGAGATGACATGATGTCCAATCTTACCAAGGAAGGTCAAAGGAGATTCAAATAGTTCTGGGACAGACTGAAGGAAGACGACTATTGAAAATCTTAACTGACATAAGAGCTGGTTGTTGGTTGTCAGTGGGTTACTGGGAATGAAGTCAAGGGAGCAGGAGGTGGAATGTGTTAAAATGAACTTTGAAAGCGGATGAAGAGAGAAATGGAGAAAGAGAAACACAAGGACCACAGAATCTCGGAGGGATTTAGCAGGTCAGGCAGCATCCATGGAGAGTAATGTTTCAAGCTGGGACCTCTTTTCAAGTGATGGAAAATATTGCAAGTTTGGAAAACAAATAAAACTGTAGATACTGAAACCTGAAACAAAAAAAAGTTGAAAGAACTCCGTCGCACCCATGGAAAAAGATACCAGTTAACATTTCAGATCGAAGAACCTTTATTAGAACTATTTTTATTCTTTTCAACAAAGAAATTGAGGGAGTGGGGGGAGAAAGGAGGCAGGCTTAGAGAATGTATAGTCAAGATAGCTGAGGGAGTTATGCATTTATAAAGGATGTTAGTAGCTGGCAATTTCCTGAGATGGTGATGAAGAGATCAGGGAACGGAAATGTCATACA